>NC_056732.1:206739756-206816725 GCF_019279795.1 Protopterus annectens | reverse complement strand
CACACACACACACACACACAGCAGCTTGCACACACACACACACACACACACACAGCAGCTTGCACACACACACACACACAGCAGCTTGCACACACACACACACACACACACACACAGCAGCTTGCACACACACACACAGCAGCTTGCACACACACACACACACACACACACAGCAGCTTGCACACACACACACACACACACACACACACACACACACACACACACACACACACACACACAGCAGCTTGCACACACACACACACACACACACACACACACACACACACACACACACACACACACACACACACACACACACACACACACACAGCAGCTTGCACACACACACACACACACACACAGCAGCTTGCACACACACACACACACACACACACACACACACACACACACACACACACAGTCGAAAAACTAGAGAAACAAAACAAAAGCCAGTGTGAGGAAATACCGCTCGGGTCCGCAACTTCAGAACTCCAACTCGACTAAATAACTTCTTAACTGAGGCACTTAAAACTTCGATAATTGTTTTTGGTAGCTAAATAGTCTATTTTTAAACAAATAAAGCAATTGCTCAAAGCAAATGCTCCAACTAACAGTTATTCAAAAGCGCTTTCGCCCGGTCACAAAACCTGTAAAAAAGAAGCAATTAATCTTCCAAAGCTGTATTATGCAGATAAAATTGTTTGTAGAGAAATGTTTTTATCTGCATAATAACGCTTGTGAAGATTAAATGCTGGGAGAACTAAACGGAACCGAATGCGGAAATGCGTGCGTAGTCATGCACGCGGTCGATGGCGTGTACATGTGTAAACTGTTTGCGTGTAGTGTTTAAATACAAAAAAAAAAAAAAAAACGCCAGCGATTTAGAAGGTTGAAACACATTCACTCGGCACCAAACATTCACAGGCATGCACATCAGACTTTGCAACGAGTGCAAACTCTCTCACACACACACACACACACACACACACACACACACACACACACACACACACACACACAGAAAACACATTTGGGTTCAAATGGGACTAGCGATTACCCCAACATGCTAAACACGGCACCAACCAAAAAAGATTATTATTAAAAAAAATTATTATTATCAAAAAAGAACATTATTATGAAATAAGAACAAATAATTCCAAAAATGCTTTGTATAGACACAAATTGGATTGCCCTTTGGCCACCTATAATTTTTTTGTTTTAGAAGTAGTAGAAAAAGACATTAGGGGTGGCCAATGGGAGACATCCATAGAGTATAAGGAGTTATTATGGCAATTACATCTGGAGGCTAATAAATCCCCAGGCCTTAACGACGTGATTTCAATAACTCCAGTACTGAAAATGAGGGCAGCTAAGCTTTGAAGTACTTATATATATATATATATATATATATATATATATATATATATATATATATATATATATATATATATATTAATAAAAAATTTTTTAAGTAATAATAAAAAATTTTTTTAAGTACATAATGTGGTTTTATATTGATTTTTATATATCTATTTTTATTTTTATATATATTCATGTATTTATTGGAATGAGGTTAGCTAAGTCTTGAATCATTTATTAAATATTTTAATGTATGCACTTTGGTTTTCTATATATGGATTTGTATTATTAAATTTATTTATTTATTTATTTATTCAATTATTTATGTAATGAGATAGATAGAATGTTCTGTGAAATATTTCAGAAATTGCATAGTATGTTTTGACCGTTCTTAAAAATTTTTTCATACAAATGATGGTTTCTTCCACTAGATGGCACCAATGTATCATTAATTCTTATGAATTTTATACAGTTTTATGTCTATTTGTTTTTGTGGTTGAGAATTTGTGCATTATTAGCTATATGTATTGATGTTTGTGCATTAGTTAGTGACTGATCAGGTATATATATAAGATTGTTCAACATTTAGAAGCAAAAGTTTCTTCTTTTTATGATATTTCTTTTAGTTAAACAGAGCTTTGCTGCTATTGTGTATATTCATGTTTAAATAGAGCAGCTGGCAGTGATCAATTGCTTGTTTAATTGATGTTTAGTTAATTAAGTGAGTTGTATTTAAGGTGTTAGTATGGAGTGTCATGATTGTCTGATTAAGTTATTTGTAAACGAAAACGCAGTGTGGAGTGTTGTTGGCGTTAACGTCCTTTCTTGTACCTCATTAAATTTATCGAATTATTGCCTGCAGCCTTATTTCCTTCAAGTGCTTCTGGATTTGTGTTAAACACGGCACCAGTCATACACCCTCAATTGATGCATAAACTAGCTTTCACATACACACAACCCACTAAACAAGCACATTCATATACGCACAACCCAGCAGCCATCCAACCTAGCGTTCAGCAACTGAAACACGCGGAGACCACAAATATATAAAAAAAAAAAAAATTACACATTCCTACTGCAGCTAAATTCACAAACCCGCAGCCCGAACGCATCGACACATACACACAACACAGCAGCCATCCAACAGAGTTCTGCACCACCGTTCAACAAAAACAAACACGCGGCGACCACAAAAAAAATAAACCATTCCAATGCATCTAAAATAAAAATCGCAGCACAACAGTAAGGAATTAAATTAAATACTGAAATAAACTCACCTTGGATCCAAGTAAGCAGAATGCAATACAGGTAATGCTGAAGTCCTTCGCTATAATGTTCTCGACAGTCTTCACTTCCGAGAAAGGGAGTTCCACACAGCAGATGCAGAGATTTATTGGGTCAGTGGAGTGGGTTGGACAAGCAGGCTCTGACATCACCTTGTGGGAGGTACAAAGGCTAATGCTAAAGACTGCTACACGAAAGTACCCGTAACTTGAACAGAAGTGTAGTAGATGTGACGTCAGATTTTAAGAGACAAGTACAGTGGTTTCAAAGGCGGGACATTTTGATTTTTAAACTTACACTGAAATAGTACGGAAGGGGAGGATGGCTAGGAGTTGAAACGCTGGAATAAATATTTTTGTAAAGCGGCAGTGGAGATTTATTTGCGCAGGATTAGTTAACAGGGGTGCAAGGAGACATCAGGTTGTGCACTAGAATTTGATATTCCATTGTTCTCCTTTAATGGATGGTGTATTTCTCACTAATGGATGTCTTTGTAGATAATTGTATAGTATACATGGGTTGGTGTCAGTGGCTGGAAATACTTGTGTCTACCACTAGTATTATGCCTTATGATTAAAAAGTCCTTTATATCTTACAACTTTATGTGGGAATGCTTATTTGACCTTCTATCTTCAGCTAATCTACATGTGTCTGTTAAGTTTATCTTCTATGACTTTGAAATGACGGCTATAAAGAGCGTTAAAACCAGTTTTTCTACAGTGATATGTAAAGGTTGTTTACTTCATTTCATACAAGTTGTTTGGCACAAATTGCATTCATTAGGTTTGACAAGTTTATATGGAAAGTCAGTGTTCTTTCAACTTTTAGTGAAAAAGTTAATTGCTTTATCTTTTCTAAATGAAGATGAAGTGTTACCGGTGTTTATAGAACTATCAAACGTATTTCTGGCTGCTGGTAAAGAGTTGATATCTTACTTTTCTGATATTTATGTGTTAGGGCAATCACGACAACAGCAGACACGATTATCTGCTTGTACCCAATTTCCTCCCATATTTTCCAGTTAGTTTCTGGAATGTAACTGATTTAAACAAGTCATTGCCACGAACCCAAAATCAGGTGGAAGGGTGGCATAGAAGGATTAGTTGTCTTTTAGGGAGGCATGTTTGCGACATTCCCTCTGTTTTGTCTGTATTAGAGAACAAAACAAAGTGAATGAAACTAGGCTTCAGTTAATTTCTGGATGTCCACCTTCTCCAAAAAGAAGAAAAACTGTTGAGAGACAACATTGATTACAAACTGTTTTATAGAATAAATCTGCGTATACTCAGGAAGACTTTCTTAAAGCAGTTGCAATGCTGTTGAAAGTTTAGTTCAGTAACTGTGTGTTTCACATGCATCATTCACTAGGATGTGTTTAATTTGCTATGACACTGTTTGGTGAGATATTAGTGTTGTTTCATTCACTGTAGTAATAAGCACAGGTATAGCATAGGTTTAAGGTATGTAGTAAGATGCCTATTTTTTCCATTAATATTCACTAGGGAAACATTGTTGGCCAACTAAAACTTTTCGGTTATATAAGTTTCAATGATTTGACTGTTCGTTTATTTGTTAGATCAGTAAATATGTGCTGACAATGTCCGATTCGACATTTTGACCGTTCATGTTTCTAATATAGACCTGAACAGAAGGGCATGGTATTGTTGTGTAAAATCTTACCATAACTTTAGATGTCCTTCTCTTCTATATGCTGCTGTATAGTTTCCCACCCTGCCTTCCCCCTGATGCTTGCCTGATTCCTGAGTACCTTCTGCGTAGTCGCTGGTTTCAGCGGCATACAGTTCCTGAGGTAGGTGCGTACTGACATCTGTTTTGTACCTTAAGTCTGTTTATGACCATTTGCTGAGAGACCTGTGACGTCACATGTACCTTTGCAGTAGCATCTATCTTTTGTAGAATGGCCAGACATATGAGTCTACCAGAGGCAGGACTCCCTTATGTTATGGATACAGTAGCATGTAGAAGAGAAAGACATCTAAAGTTATGGTAAGATTTTACACAATGATATTTTTTGTCTTGTTTGTGTGATTTACCTTGTGCTGGGTTGACGTATTCTTCAGTTAAAGCTCACATGGCCATAATTTCTACTTATCTGCTCTTAAATTCTCCTCTGGCCTTTAGATTTTTTGGTCAAGCAATTTTTTTAAGGCATCATTCATATCAGGCCTCCCAAGGGAGCCTGTTCCACCTTTCTGGGACCTTAATTTTGTATTTGAAAAACTGATTTGGGCTCCTTTTGAGTCTCTCTTCAGCTTCCTTGCAACATTGTACTTGAAATACTGTTGTTCTTATAGCTCTCAATTGAGCCAAGAAAGTATCTGAACTTCAAGCTCTCATGGTTATTCCTGCTTTTTTAGTTTTTCACAGAGACAGTGTCTCTTCTTACTAATCTTTTTTTATGCCCGAAGTGATCAATGAGTTAGTTGTCCCTTAATCAGTCTATTCATCTTCCTTTTTTCCTGCTTATCAGTCTGTTCATGAAAAAGTTCTTCATACCTTGGATTTGTATAGACAGCTCAGATATTATTTGGACAAAATTAAAGGTTTTCTTTTTTGAAAATCTAAGCAGCTTTTTGTTTCCTTTCATCCTAGGACTTTGGGTTTGACCGTTTCCAAGCAAATCACTTTGATTTCCTTTTGTTATTCTTTTCATGGCAAATGTCTGTCACTGTTTGTAGAGGCGCATTGTGCTAGGGCAGTTGCCTCTTCTGGTGCCTTTTTCAAGGGTCTGGATACTAGTTCCATCCTTGAGGCTACTACTTGGTCCTCTGTTCATAATTTCATAAAGTTTTACAAGTATGATGTTATTTCCAGCCAGAGCAGGCTTTGCCAAAGTTATTCTGCATGGGTTTGTGGAAGGTTCCCCTGTGCCTTTCTCCTAGGCTTCCTCTTGGGCTGTTGTACTCTCCCTTAGGTGATGAATACTGCAACAGTGAAATGGAAGGACATAGTACATTTGTGTAAAATCGTACTATGATAGTAGATGTCTTTCTCTTCACTGTTGCAGTATACTCTCCCTTCCTTCTTCCCCCTCTGGCCTAGCTCTCTTGCCCAGTGTTCTGTTTCCCTCTGTTGTAGTATACTCTCCCTTCCTTCTTCCCCCTGTGGCCTGGCTGTTTCCCTGTGTTCTGTTTCCCTCCTGGCAGAGAGACCATTCTTTATGAATGTACATGTTGTTCTTTGTTCCTGAGGATATTTGCTTTTTTCACTTCTAAGCGTTTGCGTCCATACTTTACCTTTATGCCGTGTCTTGCTTGGGGAGCATACATGTGACGTGCATTGCCTATAATAGCTAAATACCGGCTGGGTATTGAGTTTTCTCTGGCAGGAGATCCCATAGGTGAAGAGTATTGGAACAGTGAAGAGAAGGATATCTACTGTTATGTTAACATTGTACACAGTCTAAGTTTCTTTTCAAACGTGTCTGCTAAAGGGGAAACCACATTAGTGTACTGCTGCTGTTCATTGTTGTATCCCATTCTGATTCCCAAGACTTATTACATTTCTCTGCCATGTAAGTAGTAATTTTTCCATCCAGGTTATGGAAGATGTTGATCTGCTTTCTTATTGAGTGTAGGAAAAGAAACTTGGCTTCAATAATTTTGAACTTCCGGTTGTGTTTTCATTTAGCAGTATAGTCTGGGCATGGCATCCCAGGGCAAGTGTCATTCTTTTACAGGCATCATGGCAGCATGGCCTCCTGTCATGACTCAGTTTCTACTTTTATCCTATATTTGTGTGTCTTTTCTTTCAGTAAAGAACATTGCAGAGCTTGGTACTGTGTCCTGATTTGAGAAAGTTTAGTTGAATTAAGATTGTACATTTTAACTTTGTGTGGTAGATTTTTCTGAGGTATTGTCCCCATTTTTGCTTGAGATTGAAATTCATACTAAAGTTCAAATTGTAAAATGCTGGGGCCCAAGCAGAGTGAGACAAGATTGCTGGGGGGAGGGGGACTTCTTCAGTGTGTACTTATAAATCACAAGTAAAGTCTTAGTCGTCTTCTTTTGGCTTTTCCCGGTTAGGGTTCGCCACAGCGGATCACCTGTCCGCTCATGATTGGCAGTGGAGTTTTACAGTGTCGAATTGCCAGCCCGGCACCCAACCTTCCACAGAAGGCACACACACGCACACACTCATGCCTAGGGCCAATTTAGAGTGTCCAATCCACCTACAGCATGTCTTTGGGATGTGGGAGGAAACAGGAGCACCCGGAGGAAACCTATGCGACCACAGGGAGGACATGCAGACTCCGCACAGAAGGCACCCCAGCCGAGGTTTCGAACCGGAGAACCTCTTGCTGTGAGGTGCTAAAATTATAAAAAGTCGTAGACCTTTTTAAAAAGCTGTGCCTACAGGGAGGGGCCTGTTAAAATCAGACAATGTGGGGATATCCCATCACTCATTGGTTGTGAAAGATTCAGAAGGGGGATACTTAACTTTAAGGGAGTTGCCACCAGAAGTAACCAAGCACACTGAGAACCTTCAATAAGCCCATGGATTAAGAATGCAAAACCCTGGTAGGATACGTTGAGGCAGAAGATTTTTTCAGATGGAGGATCCAAAGTTATACAAGGCTAAGTACTCAGCATTAGAACTTTTAATGTGATTCTAGTCTGAAAAGGTAAAAGAAAATGCAGGCAGTATAGGACTGTAGTAATGTGAAAGTCAAGTAACTGCAAGCAGTCAAGCATCAGTTGTAATCAGTCAAGATGTTCTTCGTGTTTCACTGTTGCATTCATTACATTTGGGTAATCTGCAGGCAGGTTGCCCTCAGTCAGCCTGAATAACAAAGTTTTGGATCCTGCGTCGGTTGCTGTCTCCTCTTCCATGATGTCAGGTCGTCAGGGGTATAAAACATGCAGCTGACACCATTTTAATCGGTCTTTCTTGCTGCGCGGTGCCCGAAGCAGAAGCATTTCGCAAGTGCCGGTCGGCCAACTCCTGAAATTTTCATATTCGAGTTTCAGAACTGAAGTCTTCAAACTAAAGCTAAGTACCCCATTGGGGAAACTTTTTCTTGCTCCTTACTGATGTCAGTAAAAGTTAATAATTGTATTACTTGTGGGAAGCAAATACCTCATAAGGATTTTCATTTGTACTGTATTCCTTGCCTAGACCCTGATCACAACGTGCCTTGCTGTTGGTTTGGTGCTAAATTTAACCAACACACTATTAAGCGTCAGTATATTTTTGCTACTAAATATTTTGGTTCAAGATTTAACTACCCTGAAATGTCATTGGTTAGCTATCCGATTACCAGAGTTCACAAAAAACGCAAGGAAAAAGACAGAGACAGACCATCGAGGTCCAAAACAGACGGTGAAGCTTCTCCTAAGCCAGTCGCCGGTACTCAGTGAGGCGCTTTCGCAGCCCCTGATACCCGCTACTTTTGAGTCGCAGGCCTCTACCGAGACCCATTCAGAGTCCGGTATGCTGCGAGATTCGCAAAGTATTGAACCTGCAGATGTCTCTCCCTTGGATGGGTCCTGAGCCACTGAGCAGGCACTGGCTTCTGAGGGTGTTTTCAGGCCTCAACATTTTTACATTAAACCGACACCAGCAACAAAAAGAAGGTCAAAAACAACTTCTCTGTCTAAAAGAACGACGCATGAGCCATGTGCTCAGGCCCCTATGCTTAAAAAACAAATGATCAAAATGGCTGAGGATTTAATTACCTTGATCAGGGGTTCCCAACCCCCCCCCCCCCCCTGCTAAGAGGCCTAGGCAAGGCACTGATTATGAATCTTCAGATCAGGTTTCCATTTCTTCTGATTCCTCTTCTGATCATGCATTTTCTATTCCACCCTATGAGGATTCTGATGCAGAGGAATCCATCCCATATGCATCTCCTCCTGAGGATTACTTTTTTGAATAGACTTTGCATACTTTAAGAGAACATTTTCACTGGGAGAGTCAGTACTTCTCTGAATCAAAAAAGAGGCTTAGGGATTTCCTTCTTCCTCAGCATAGGCCTTTGTCAATACCTCCTGTATTAGACATTGTTAATGTGTTCTCGGAGTCAAGCATGGCTCCTGATTCCCTGCCTCCGGCTCCTAGTAAGGCAGACAGATATTACAGGGTTCCTGACTCCCACAAATTTCTTTTCAAAAATCCTTCCTGCTGCTGATCCTGAGACTATTTCTCAGGGTCCCAAGGGTGTTAAGACTTCTACAGCCAAAAATCCTACCCCTTCTGATAGAGATTCCAGGGCGCTGGATAGATGGGATAAGAAGGTTTATACGTCTGCAGACTTGGCCATCAGGGCTTTAAACTGCCAGTTTCATATGCTTAAATATCAACAGCATGTTATGGGCTTACTGAAACAGAAAATTGTTGATTTCTGAATGTGTGGAAAATAGAGTTGCAGGATTTATTGCATTCAGCAGAACAGGTTGGAAAGCATACTTTGCAATGTGGTTTTGATTCCTTGGAGGCCTCTTGTAGGGCTGCCCGTTACTGGATCTGTGATTAGAAGGCATGCCTGGCTCAAGGAGAACATCTGCCTGATCATGTTAAAGCTAAATTGTTGGATGCCCCTTTTCAGCGTGATACTCTGGTAATAAGGCAGAAGAGGTTTTGAAGAAAATGGAAGAGAAAGCTAAATCCATACAAACTGTAAGATATTTCTTGCAAGTGCAGCCACCTAGGTTCAGTAGGCATTGGCCTAATAAAATTGGTCCTTTCCTGTGTCCAACAATGCCACTCAGGGCAAACCCAGGCGCTCAAAAGGCTCAATATATCAATCATAGGGTTCTTACAGGTCAAAGCAATGGGGTGCCTCCACCTCCAAATCTGGAGGAAACAAAGCACAACCCTACAGTAAACAGTCTCAGTGACTGTCCTCTACCATCTCCAAGCACTTATCTTTTGGCAGCCCCCTTGGGGGAAATACTAGCACTTCATGCTCAAAATTGGCAGTTAATTAACCAGGACAAGTGGGTATTAAACATAGTATCCCATGGATATAGATTTCATTTCCATACTTTGCCAATTCCAAACGGATGGCCGGATCTGCCACAAAACCAGTGGGCAGAGGCCCAGAAACAAGTCATGTCCCTCATGGATATGGGGGCTATTCAACCAGTACCAGAAAAGGAAAAAGGACAAGGATTTTATTCAAGACTTTTCCTGGTACCCAGAAAAGACAATTCATGGCATCCAATACTGGATTTATATATTCTGAACACGTTCCTGGACATTCCACAATTCAGAATGCTGACTTTACAACAGCTACTGCCTATGCTAGGCAGGAATGCTTAGTTAGTAACTAGACTTAAAAGAGGCATACCTGCATATCCCAATAAGGGAATCCTGCAGAAGATACCTCTGCTTCAAAGCAGGTTTTTTGCATTACAAATTCTCTGCACTGCCCTTTGGCTTATCTACTGCGCCCAGGGTCTTTACAAAGTGCCTGGCACCAGTAATTGCATTCTGCAGGCAAAGAAACATTCAAATTTATCCTCATCTGGACGATTGTCTCATTTAGGCATAGGACAAGGACATTCTTCTTCAACATCTGGGGTTTGTAAAAAGGCTTCTAGCATGCCTAGGGTACACCATAAACGAAAAGAAATCACAACTGGTACTCTCTCAAATAATTACATTCCGGGGTGCAAGCTTGAATACAACTGCCCAGAGCTTACCTCACGCAGACAAACAAATGCAATTGACAACATACTTCAAACAAATGGAAACAAAAACCCAGTTATCTGCAAGACAAATTCTGCAGGCTTTGGGGTTCGTGGCATCCTGCATTCTACTAATTCCATATGCGAGATTGCATATGAGAAAACTTCAGTGGTACCTTAAAAGTTTATGGAGTCAACGTTGTCATAGCCTGGAAACAATCCTCTCATTCCCTGCCTACAACAGGAGTTTCTTTGGTGGGCAGAGGCATGTCACCAAAACAAGGGACTGTCATTCACTCTACCCCCTTACGCCCAAACCCTAACTACAGACACATCAGACTATGCTTGGGGGGGGCCCACCTGGCAGGGAGATGCATTCAGGGCAAATGGAGACCAAACCAAATGCATCTGCATATTAACCGGAAAGAAATGCTAGCTGTTCAGAATGCTCTGACAGCCTTCAAGGACTTACTTCATCCAGGACAACTACTGATAAAGACGGATAACACCACAGTTATGTGGTACATAATCAAGCAGGGGGGTACCCATTCCTACCCCCTTTGCAGACTAGCCATGGCCTTGTGGAACATAGCCTTGACTTACCAAATACATCCTCAAGCTCACTTCCTGCCATGAAAGCAAAATACTCTGGCAGACGACCTAAGCAGAAATCTTGTGGACCTGCATGAATGGAAACTGGATCCACAAATCTTCAGCATGTTAACCCAGAAATGGGGGAGCCCAGACATAGATCTATTTGCCTCTCCCCAAAACTATCAGTTGGCCAAATTCTGCACAAGAACTCATCACAAAAAAGCATGGAAAGTGGTTGCTCTATCCTTCAGCTGAAAATTAGTGTATGCCTTCCCCCTCTGCCTCTACTCTCCAAGGTCTTACTAAAATTCAGGCAGGAAAAACCAAAAATGACCCTAATTGCTCCGGACTGGCCTTGCCAGCACTGGTACCTGCTTCTAAGGAATATGTTACACCTTCCTCCGTGGTACTTGCCTCAAACACCTCATTTACTGTCTCAGCAGAACTATCAAATTCTGCACACTCCGCTCCAAACTCTGAATCTTGCAGCATGGCTAATCAACTAATTATTCAAACCACATCTCTCAGTAAACCTGTGATGGATGTCATTTTGCAAGCCAGAAGGCCTAGTACTAGAAAATCTTATGCTGATAAATGGAAGAGATTCTGTGCTTGGAACCAAGCACAAGGAATAGACACTGCAAAGCCCAATATTCCTCAGATTTTACAATACTTAACTGAGATGCTTGACAAGGGCCTATCTTTTTCTTCAATAAAAATTCATGCCTCTGCATCTCGGCTCATTGCAACACAGAGCCTTCTCTTTTTTCTCATCCACTGCTTAAACAGTATCTCAGAGGGGCCAAAAACTTAAGGCCTCCCAGAACACCAACTCCTGCATGGGTCCTCAATTTTGTGCTGGAAAAACTCACCCTGCCTCCTTTTGAACCAGCAGCTACTGCAGATATAAAATTTCTATCTTGGAAGACCGCTTTTCTTTTGGCAGTCACTTCAGCAAGAAGGGTTTCAGAACTACAGGCTCTCATGGCAGTGGAGCCTTTCATTATATTTTACCCGGACAGGGTGGCCCTCAGGACCAATCCTTCTTTTATGCCTAAGGTGGTATCCAGTGTGGCTCTTAACCAGGCCATTCACCTGCCAACATTTTTCCCAAATCCGCAGAACAAGGGGGAGCGGATTCTGCATTCATTGGATGTGCACAGACAACTAAGATTCTACTTAAGACAAAATCTGTAAGAAAGTCTGAGCAACTACTGGTAGCATTTTCTGCAGGATCAGAGGGGAAGGCTATATCAAAGCAGATTATTTCTAAATGGATAAGCCACTGCATTCGTTTCTGCTATTTGCACCATGGTAAACCTGTGCAAAAGGGGATCAGATCCCTTTCCACCAGGGCTGCCTCTGCTTCAGCAGCTTTTCTCAGAGGGGTCCCAACCAAAGACATTTTAGAAGCTGCTACTTGGAGCTCTGTTCATACATTCACAAAGCATCATCATTTACCTCTCTTCTCTAAATCCTGGGCAGGCTTTGCCACTGCAGTCCTGCAGGGCCTTATAGCTGCTCCTAATGCTGTTTAGTTCCATCCTCCCATCCATAGCTTTGGGATTATACCCAAATGTGATGACTGCAACAGTGAAACACGAAGAACATAGTACAGTTGTGTACACTTACCATAAATGTAGATGTTGGAGTGTATTCACTGTTACAGTCCGAGTTACCCACTCACCATCCCCCTTTCTATACCTTTTCTTTCCTTCACTATACTCAAAAGCCTTTGTGGTGTATTTGCTTTTAGTTAAAGGTAAATTTGATGTTTCTAAGGTGCATTTATATATTTACAGTTTATTTATATATATTTCTGCTCCCCATTTGGGGGGCACCTAACATCTGGGGCAAGAAAAACTGATTAAAATGGCATTGGCTGCATGTTTTATACCCCTGACGACCTGATGTCATGGAAGAAGGGACAGCAACTGACGCAGGACTCAAGACTTTGTTAATCAGGCCTATTAAGGGCAACCTGCCAGCAGATTACCCAAATGTAATGACTGCAACAGTGAATACACTCGAACATCTACATTTATGGTAAGTGTACACAACTGTACTTTCCTTGCTCTCCTAACTATTTTCCCTGGTTTTCTTATCAATATCCCATTTGTCTGTCCTCCATTTACCTTACTAGCTTGACACCCATTGTACTTTCCCTTCTGTTACTTGTTTATAGTACTTCATTCTCGGCTCCATCAACCGTAATGCTATCAGATATTTTCTTTTTAAATACTGGTGCATATGCTTTCTAATGGCCATGCATTGTATTTGTTTATTTTGATATCTTACTGAGCTTAGCTGGCTTTGTGGCATAGATGGATGGGGCCCTGACTGATTTAAAAAGAGGCTAGGTTCATTCAGTGGCATGCATGCTCATCTTTGACAGATAGGATTTTGAGGAGGCGTGTCATTGGTCATTTATATCTTGAGCTGATGGTAACGAGTGTGTGGGGAAGATCGTGTTTGTCTGAGAGGCCTTTGAATGTCATTGTGGTAAGTGATAGCACCTCGCTACTCCTTTTACTTGCTGTCATATAGACCACTGCATAGCATGCAAGTTGTGGTTAAGGTATGTAGCAAAAATTCCCTTATGATGAATGCACCATCATTGGTCTTCCCTGATTGGGAACACATGAGCAGAAGTTTTGATTCACTTTGTTGTCATACATTTGCAAACACCAACTCTATGATTTGCAGTTGTTAACTTAAGAGTTTTTTAATTCACCTGTTTGTGTATACAGTTGCAAAAATTAATAGTCCCTTTTATTGTAAATACATCTGTACTTTTCTTTAGTTGGCAGATATACACTATGCTTTATCCCCGTTTTTACTGCTATTGAAATTGCTATTGGCTTGATGTTTTTATATTTTTTAGCTTTTCTCCCCAGCTGCTTTCACTATAAATGGGTTCTTTCCAGTTCGATCATCATGATTAGCTTGTAAAACTAATAGCATGCAAAACTAAATAGCCTACATACCTGCAAACAGTGAAAAGCAGTTGTCCTTAGTGGGATTGCACCGAAAAGATTTATTACAGTCCTTATCACCTGTGAGAGTTGTGTGTGGGTTTTTTTTCCCTTAGAGCCTTGCTACCCTCAGACGTTTGAAGCCTGTCTGACCCTAAAAGCACATTTTTCCCTTCTGGTGAGAGCCTTTTGGCCCACTATGGCAAGAGTTTAGCACTGGGTATGATAGTATGTGATGTACTGGTGTTAAACATTAAGCCCCAACTCTTCACACATGCCGAGATGGCTCTCCTGAAGACATAAATTGGCATTAGGTCAATTGCTCATTCAAGTGCGGTAAGCCTACTTTGCTTTCTTAATGAACAAGGAGTTTTATTATCCCTAGTATGTCCCACAGACATGCCAGTGATCCTCAGACAAAGAAAGGCAAGTAGACTTAAGCCTAGTAATTCCTCCTTTTTCCAAGCCACTAATCAAATGTGCTTCTCCTGGATTATAGTCAGGGCTTTATTCCTGTATGCCAACAGAGCTGGTATCTACAAATCATCAATTTGGCTACTTCACCTGCTGCAAGAACCTTTCTAAGATGTTTGGTATAACATTTGTGTAGCTGTAATGAAATTTTTTATTTTACTATGCTCGATATTAAATCAGTGTTTCCTTTTAGGTGGTGTTTTGATGAGACAGTGACCCACTTCATTTATCAAGGGCGACAGAATGACTCCAACCGAGAGTACAAAGCTGCAAAAGACAGGGGTGTTCATATTGTTTCAGAGCACTGGCTTTTAGCGGTATGTGAAAACTAACATTTGTATGGCTTTTTCTGCAAGATTAAATTTGTCCAGAACCAAAACAAGATAAAATTGTAATCTTGTCTGTGGATGCACTGTTCTGCATGCTGTTCTTAGGTTTCAACAAACAACTTAGGTAATGTCTCTGTTTTTAATTATTATTGTTTTCCAGCTGCACTAACTTCCAGTGTAGTGAAACTGGATTAGTCTTCCTGAACTTTAATGCCTTTATGCATCGCTGCATTTCTTTAATAACTCAAATTTTAACAGGCTTACCTTTATTGTAACCGAACTACACCATATAAATTAGGAATCCAATTAAGAATGATTGCATTATTGTATAGGCTTACTGTTCAGTTGTCTAGTTTATGAAGAACAGACATGTGCCTGCATCATACCTCCAACTACTACTAAAAGACTTGTGCTCTGTAATCTGTTTTGAAATGAATCCGCTTCCATCCTCCTAAAGAAAAGAGCTTTCCCTATTAAAAGGATACCAAGCAAGTTTCAGAGACAGGTCTACACTCTGTAAAGTCAGTGCTCTGGTAAATGCTAAAACTGGACAATGTATGATTCAGGCAGACGTTCATCTGTGGGTTGTTAGATCTGATGGGATCTGTCCTCTGCTCAGATTAGGAGGATCTTGCTCCAGGGCTCCAGCTCCTTCTGTACCCCCAATTCCTTGTGCTCCACCTACCATATCTCATTTACTGCAAAAGATTTTGGTCGGGTCTTTGAGGACTTTGTTCTTCATCAAAAGAAGTAATCTTTCCTTGCTCCTTCCCTATTGATTAGTAATAAATTGTTAATTCATTGTCTTTTTTTATGTCCCTTAGGATAGTAATTTTAATAGTTATAGTGTGTTTTAGCAGTTTCAGTAGTATAATGTTTTGCAGTTCTAGAGTTTTCTTAGTATGCTGTTTACTTATATCAATAGAGTTTGAAGTATTTAGCCGTGCAGTTTAACATTTTTATTATTGTGTGCAGATTTTTTATTACACTGTTGGTGCCATGTTGATATTTAGGGTCCAACATGTCAGAGACAGATACAGGGTTTTAAAAAATGCACTGATTGTGTGCACAAACTGCCCACACAGGATACTCACCAAAAATGTATTTACTGCCTAGGGGCAGAACGTCTGGAAAACACATGTCAAGCTGGTGCTTCCTTCACTGCTAGAGCACAACAGCAAAGGAAAGAAGAGCTGATAGTTAAGTGGATCCTTCATGCTGAAATGATGCCTACTACCTCAGCTTCTCCAGCCAGCAAAGAGAGGAAAAGTAGAGACACAGAAAAGTTTAAATCGAAGGAATAAACTAAAAAAGAGAATTAAGTGGATTTAGACAAGCCAGGAAAAATCAAGGAAAAGGACATCAGATGTAGCTCCTATTCCAGAACCCAATCCAAAGGTTCCTAAGTGATTGGATCCATCAACTGCACAGATCCATTTGCCTGTTGCTCGGTCCTGGTTCTCACCACAACCAATGAGCCCCAGGCTACATTCACCCATTTTACAAGACAAATGACCGTCCAGACCTTTGTCCTTGGCTTCTTCCACCCGGTCCTACAGGAATCTTTCAGAGCTTGACGACGACAATGATGAGGTTCCTTAGAATTCAGATTCAACTACGAGTTCTGTTGATGCTGTCACCCTTGAACCTGCCAAGTAGAATGCAGATCACTCCTCCTTTTTCCACTCTGACACCGGTCCAGCCATTGGGTCAAGTTAGCTCGGTGCAGATCTGCCCTGAGGTACCTTTGTTGGGGCAGATTGCTTTCTGCACTTCGACCCTGACTCAATCTCTTCCCCTGTGGATTCCGATGAGTTTGGAGGTGTGTTTGGTGCCAGGAAACAGGGGAGGTATCGACACCAAGACTCTTTGAGCTCTCCCTACCTCTCAGTGCCTCAGCTTTTGATAGCTAGTCTCAGAGGTCTGCTTCAGAGTCCAGGCCTCTTGGTTCTGAAAGGTCTTTATCAAGGCTGTTGGAGAGGATCCCTTCGGGGACAATAGTGTCATTGGCTTTTGAGGCTTTTCAGTGAGTCCTCTAGCCTCTGAGGGATAAGAACTTTATTAAGACCTGCACCACCCAAACTTTGCACAGAATCTGGCTCTGTCATCATTCTGTTCGACAGGGACAGTCTGAATCAAGACCTTAGAAGACTTATCTGATAAGCTCCCAGTCTGAATCAAAATCCTCTGACATTCCCACATGGGCAAGTTCACTGAAAGCAGAAGTGTAAGCATAAGCACATTGACTCCTATCCGGAGTCTGTCACTGTTGACATAGACTTCGATGAAGGAGAAGGATCCTTTAGATCTCAACCTGAAAACATCATGTTCAGTAAAATCTTGGAATTGATTAAACAGAAAGGGGGATGACCCACCATACATCTTTCTCCTGAAGCGTTTGTATTCCTTGAAGCCTTTGATTCTGGCCCATCAACATCCTGGGGTGGTATCTTTTGTTGATGTCTTAGTTGACCTTATGGCACAATGGGCATGGTAGGATCCTGATGTGGTGGAAGCCATTACCAGGAAGCCTGACAAAATTTTGTCAGCAACTTCAGACTGAAAACATTGAAGCAAGGTGCCACCTGTAGATGCAGTTGTGGTAGCTGCAGTGACCAAGTAAGTGCTTTCAGAAGAGAGCACTTCAGTCCATTCTCCTAACAAGGAGTCAAGGGTGCTGGATCATTTTGAGAAATGGATGTGTGCTTTGGTGTCTTTTGCACTGCGAGAGCTGAACTATTTAGCACATGTCACTCCATTTCAGAGAGATTTGACAAAAGAGCTCTCCAAGTTCCTCTCAGGGGTCATGTCAACAGATATCCAGAAAACATTGGAATCTCAGCTATCGACTTTTCAGTTCTTATCTACCGTGGCTATATGGATGATTTCTAATGCAGCTGATGGCACAGCAAGAGCAGCAGGCACTGGCATTGCAGTACACTGGCTGGCTTGGATGCATCTTTGTGAGTTTGTGGAATGTTTGAAGACATCCTGTATTAATGCCCTTTATGACTGATCCACTTTTTAGTTATAAGGTCAAGGAAGCTCTGACTAGAAGTTAGCAAGATGGTAAGACGTTCTCTGCTGTTAAAATATGCTTCTCTGCTCCACAGAGATTCTTTTCTAGGAATCAGAGGTCTGATGAGAAGTGGTTCAGGAAGTCACAGGGATCTTACCAGGAGACTTCTAGTGACAAGTCTCCCTGTTGCAGAGGAGGAGGAGGACATCAGAATGGGTATCACCCCAGAGCCAGGAGTGGACCGCAAAATCAGGGTTTCCGAGAGTCCTTTTCCAAGAAACCCTTCTGTTGCCCTGAGAGGTTGCCCAACTGCTGCACTCTGGAGGCAGTTGGGAGGCGATTGTCTCTGCACCCTCTATCCTGGCAAAGTATTAGATTCCTGGGTGCTAGACATTTCTAGAGGCTATATAATTCCATTTTCCAGTCCTCCAAAATGGAAGCGTTCTGTTCCTGATGTTCCACCCAATCAGCAGGAACAAGCAGTAGCAGAAATTTTAAAGCTACTACAAAAAAGTCATCCAACCAGTTCCCAGAGACCAGCTACAACCAGAGTGTATTCAAGGGTGTTCATTGTGTTTCACTGCTGCAGTCCTAACTTATGGGATTTCCAGGTGTGGAAGCCCTTGACCGGCCCAATTACCAGAGAATTTTCTCCTCCTCCTGAAGCTGTCGGATGCCTTGTCAGATGTCACCTTATCTGGATATAATGGGAGTTGACGGGTGCTATGACCTCAATTCGTTCTTGCTGTTGCAGAGTGCTAGTCAGTGCGTCGGTCAGACTGCACCGGAGAAAGATTATGTCTAAAGCTAAGTACCCCATTGTGGAACTCATCATGTGTTCTTCACTAATGTCAGAGAAGGTTAATAACTTTCTCTGCTGTGGCAAGGAGATGCCCCATTGGGACTTTCATTCTTTTTGCGTGACTTGTTTAGACCCAGAATATGATGTTCCTAATTGTTGGTTCTGTGCTGATTTTAATAGTAGGACTACCCAGTGCAGGGCTGAGATTTTAGCTAAACATTTTAGCTAGTCGTTGAGGCCTTTGCATACTATGTTGTCCTCCGGCTGAGCTGTAAGTTGATCTCTGTAGGTGTAAAAAGGAAAAACTCCTGAGACGATGCTCATGTGCCAGCCCTCCTAGGCTTGTGATAATCAAAGAAGGTGAAGTGCCATTGCAGCCCCCTTCAATAACTGAGGTTGTGGCACACGCCTCTGTCAAGACCCGTTTGGAGTCCGATATGCCTCCAGGACCTTCTACTTTATTAC
This sequence comes from Protopterus annectens, assembly GCF_019279795.1. Taxonomy (NCBI): domain Eukaryota; kingdom Metazoa; phylum Chordata; order Ceratodontiformes; family Protopteridae; genus Protopterus; species Protopterus annectens. The sequence continues at coordinate 206,797,772 of NC_056732.1, read as the reverse complement.
AAGTTGAAGGTCTTAAACTCATCGGTTGGGTCTTTACCACTTTGCAGGTTCCGGCTTCCGACAACTGCTCTAAAACCAGTGATAGTTCCTCTCATCTTCAGGAGTTTGTTTTGGCTCATCATCCTCTGCAGTCTGTTGTTCATCTGTGTCCAGGTCCTAGTGCAGATGACATCATTAGGACTAAGCATAACGCTCCACAAAAAAGCTTCATCCACCTCAATCCCAGCCTAGGCCTGTTGGCTCCCAAACTCAGGCCCATCAACAAGACCTAGTTAGGCTGGCTGCGGGTTTTATTTACTTGTTCAGATCATCTCCTGGTAAAAGAAAGAGTGATACTCTTTTGAATCTGAGGATGATTATGATCATGATGAATCCACTTTTGAGGAGGATGTATTTGTTGCCTCCTATAGAGATTCTGATTCTGATGCGAACCTTGCCACAGCCTCCCAACAGAGGACATTTCCTTTGGGCAAAACTTACATACCCTGAAGGAGCACAGGACTATTCATGATCCAAGAAGAGAGTTAGAGAATTTTTAAATCTCCCTGAGTATAAACTCCTTGCCGTTCCCCTAGTCTTAGAGGTAGTGGATGATGTTGTGCTGGACCTCCTGTTTCCAACCAGACCCCCCTCCCCCTGCCCCTTGGAAAACCGACAGATTTTACAGGGTTGTAGATTCCCACAAACACATTTTTAAGAACCCTGTGGCATATCTTGAAGTGGTGAGTCAGGGCCCTATGGTAGTAAAAACTAGTACTTCCAAAAATCCTTCAGCAATGGACAAAGAAAGCAGATTGTTTCGTCTGGAAAGAAAATCTGCATCACTGCTACCCTTGTTGTGAGGGCTTTGAACTGTTTCATATGGTGAAGTATCAGGAAAACATTTTAGACTCGGTGAAACAAAAACTGACTGGGATTGAAAATAAGTCCTTCTCAAAGAAGCTGCTGGACTTCTGCAACTCCTGCTCTCAAGTAGCTAAGCACTCCTTGCACTGTGGCTATGATGCCCTAGAAGCTTCCAGCAGGGCAGCAATCACAGGTACATCATTAGAAGGCATGCTTGGCTGAGGGAGTAGTCCCTTCCTGAATATGTCAAGCCTTGTCTCCCCCTTTGGACAAAGACTTTTTTTTGTCCTAAGGCTGAGGCCATGCTTAAGAAAATGGAGAATAAGGCCAAATCCATGCAGATGGTTAAGGATTTTCTCCAGGTCCAGTCTCTTCATTTCAGCCACAGTTACCCTATGAAACATTGGTGCCCCCCCCCCCAGTTTAAACTTAGACATAGGAGACCTTGAGGGAAAAGGTGCCAAGGGCAACAGCAGCTTCTAAGACAGTGCAGATTCTAATAGGTCTCTGGGATCCCACTCCCAGGGACTCTGCAAGGAGCAGTCATGACTGTTACATGACTCTCCCTTCCCCCTCTCCTCACCCCTTCATTTCCCTTTCTTCTCCTCTGAGATTGGGAGGGTGGCTGTCCCTCTTCCTCAAGAACTGGACCCTTAGTACCAGGGATCAGTGGATTCTGAAAATGATTCAAAGAGGTTGCAAACTCCAGTTCAAACAGCCCGTAATTCGTTCAGGTTTCCCAGATATTTCTCCAAACCAAAAGGCAGAGGCCTTAAACCAAATACAGCTTCTGTGCACCCAAGCCACACCAGAACCTGCACCATCCTCTCTGCGAGGAAAATGTTTTAACTCCAGACTTTTCCTAGTTTCCAGAAAATAAGGTACTTGTAGTTCAGTTTGAGATGTGTCAAGGCTCAGCTGATTCTTGCAGGTCCCAAACTTTAAAATGCTAACACTACAAAAACTACTGCCCATATTTCCTATAACGGCTTCTTTGTAACCTTAGATCTAAAAGACAGATACCTCTACATCCCCGTAGAAGAATCTCACAGGAGGTTCTTAATGCTACAGAGCAGGTTTGTGGCACTGTCATTTCTGTGCTGTGTTGTTTGGCTTGTCTGCTGCACCCAAGGTTTTCACAAAATGCTTAGCCGCAGTAATAGTTTTCTGCAGGACAGAGGACATTCAGATTTACCCGTACTTAGATGACTGCCTTATTCAGGCTACAGATCTAGAAAAACTCGAAGGAAAATCTGGTTTACACCCAAAATTTACTGATTTCAGTGGGTTCACCATCAATACCCCAACATTTCAGACCAACCCCACAAACAGGATTGTGTTTCTCAGAGCTTTACTGGACTCCTCTCATCAGAAAGCCTTCCTTCCTCCAGACAACGTTACCTTTCTAGCACTACTTCAAAAAGGTTATTGCCAGGAAATGTCACACGGAGAGTATCTTACAGCCCTGGTTTACATGGCCTCTTGCATCCTCATGATCCCCGTGGCCATACTACATACGAGGAAATTGCAGTGGGACCTCACAAATGTATGATACCAACATTCTCAGTCTCTCACCTTCAGGATAAAAGTTTGCTTGGTGGACCCAAGCATGCTCTCTTAATCTGGGCCTTCCCTTCAGGCTCATCCCTCAGGGCCAAACTCTGAAAACAGATGCTTTGGAAGTAGCCTAGGGAGCCTGCTACAACAACTTCAGGCTCAAGGCAGATGGGACTCCTAGTTCATAAACAAACACATCAACATAAAAGAACTGATGGCAGTCCAAAAAAGCCTGATTGCCTTCAAAGAACGTTGGAAACCAGGAGTCCTCCTAGTAAAGATGGACAATAACCACTGTTTGGTACATAAATGGGGGGGGGGGATCACTCTTACCCCCTTTGTTGCCTAGCCAAGGACTTTTGGGAAACAGCAAGCTTCCTAGGAATATACCTCATAGGGCAGTACCTACCAGGTGAAACCAGTCAACTAGTGGATGACCTCAGCAGGAACCTGTCAGACAGCAACAAATGGCAACTGCATCTGGAAGTTTTCCTCAGCATAGCCAGTGAATGTTGTGGGTCACAGATCGACCTTTTTGCCACCAAAGAAAATACTCAGTTGGAAAAGTTTTGCTTTAGGACTACAACGAGGTCAGCCTGGAAAACAGATGCCTTTTGGTGCCCTTGGACAGACCTATTCCTCTATGCCTTCTCCTCCAATACCATTGCTACCTAGGGTACTTCTTAAGGTAAGGGAAGAAAGGCCAATGGTAACTCTAGTAACCCCAAATTGGCCAAGGCAGCACTGGTACCCCCATTGCTCAGGGTAACCAATGGAGAACCATGCCTGCTGCCACAGAGAGTGGACCACTTAACACAGAACAGGGGCACCATCATATACCGTAACCTGAACACACTCAAATTGACAGCTTGGATAATAGTTTGATCACACAGGAGGGGCCATTCCTCGACAAACAGGTCCCGGTCATTTTAAAAGAATCCAGGAGACCTAGCACTAGAAAGTCTTACTCCACCAAATGGAAGAGCGTTATCATATGGTGCAGAAAAAAGGGACAAGGCTGTTGGCAGGCTCAGATCCCTTTGATCCTGTCAAACCTATCAAGTCTCTTTGAAAAAGGACTATCCTGCTCCTCTGTCAGAATCCACGCTTCAGCTTTTTCAGCCTGTCTGCCTTCTCTGCTTCCTTTCTTTTTTTCATCCACTCATTAAACAGTTCCTGAGAGAGGTTGTCCGCATTAGGCCCCCTAGAAAACCACCTGTTCCTCCTAGGACTACAGTTTTAATCTGGAGAAGCTCACCATCCCACCTTTCAAGCCAGCTACTTCTGCAGATATAAAATTCCTGACCCAGAAGACAGCTTTCCTACTAGCCATTACCAGATGGGTTTCAGAGCTTCAGGCCCTTTTGTGTGGACCCTTTCATCATTTTCCACCTAGACAGAGGGCCTCTTAGGACCAGTCCTTCCTTTATGCCCAAGGTGGTGACAGATTTCTTTAAAGCAAGACCGTACACGTGCCTATTTTCTTTCCTAACCCTCAAAACAAAGAGAAAGGCTCCTCCATTCTTTGGATGTGTATAGCCAACTCTGTTACTACTTAGCTAGAACCAAGAATGTCAGGAACAGCTTTTTCGGGCCTTTGCCAGTAGCTCTGAGGGGAGACCAGTTTCAAAATGGGCAGTCTTCAAATACAACTCCCACTGTATCTCATTTTGCTGTAGCCATCATTGTAAGAAGCCTCCAGACCCTGTGAGGGCACATTCCACTAAGGCTACCACTACCACTACCTCTACTGCCTTTATAAAAGAGGTGGCCACTAAGGACGTTTTGGAGGCCACTACTTTCAAAGTCTAGAGCAGGGTTTTCTACTGCCATCTTGTAGGGCATCCTTTCCTCTCAGTCCTTCCATCCACCCTCCTTTCAGCTTTTGGAGTCCTAAGTTAGGACCGCAACAGTAAAACATGAAGAACATAGTACAGTTGTGTACACTTACCATCAATGTGGATGCTCAAGTGTACTCACTTTTGCAGTATTCTTTCCATCCCTCTTTCCTCTCTTGCCTATGAGATAGGGACAGATGTCCTTCATGGATGCATCTGCAGTCATAACAAGTGGGTTTGAACCTATTCCCTGCGAGGCCCTGCTGCAACTCTCTTGAAACTATTTCATTAAACTTTTACCGGTGGACTTGGTTGACTTACATCCATCCCCTTTGGATGTTTCTACCCCAGCACTGTGTGCTGCTAGCAGCCCCCAGTCCCAAGGCCTTCGCCAGGGCTAAAGCAGCAGCTAAGACTAAAAAAAACAGTGCCTGTTAAACCAACCACATCCATCCCTCTTCTTTTCTGGTTCTCAAATGCTTTTACAGAAGCAGAAGATAATTTTTTTAATTAGGATCAAATCTCACCCCAGACACAGCCTCTCAGCCCCAGAGAAGAGAGACCTAGGCAGAGCCCCCCGAGCCAGTGTCCTCTGATGATTCTGCTGATGAATCAGAGAAGGTGGAAACCTTGCAACCCTTGCATGCCAGTTCGGCAGCAACCCAATGGCAGCAACAACAGATTCAGACTCAGAACTTTTTCTTTTACTTTCCCTGCAGCCCAGGCCCTTAGCCCCCCCCCCTATACCCCTCTGTGGTGGATGATGCTTTGATGCATGCTTTAATGATGTTTGCTCGCTCCAGATTCCCCTGCCCAACCCTGCCAGATTTTACAGATTTTGGCACACTATCACCACCATCACCACCTTCCACTTGCAGACCAGACCACCCGAAACTATATCCCCCTAGGGAGCAGGCAGTACCATGACTAAAACCCTATTCCTATTCCTTCTGAAAAGCAAGGTCATTAGACAGATGGGGTAAAAAGGTCTACACTTCAGCTACTCTCTCAGCTAGAGCTTTAAACGTAACAGAGGGCACAGACACAGCCACTGCCACTACATCAACACAACCACAGTGACGAACTGGCACTACATAACAAAGGACAAGTGGATTTTACAAACCATAGATCAAGGTACCGGTTTCACTGCAGAACAACTACAGCATCATCATCCAAAACCTAAAAACCTTGCAACTGACTGCATGGAACATCACATAACAGCAGCTATTCCAGAACTTTCCAGCAGACCTGTCATGGAAAACTGCTGGAAAACTGCCATACTACAGCAATTACTTCAGCAAGGGGTAACAGAACAACACAAGGCAATGGCACCTAATCTGCTTCCCCCTTCCACCAGTGTAGATGAGGACTAATCCTATTTATCTACAAGGTGGTAAGGGACTATCTGTCCTGTTTCTTTTAAAACACCTACCTACACCTACCCCCCCCTTTTCCCAACCCACAAAGAAGAGGAAAGAATACATACATACCTTGGATGTGCAGCTAGCTTACTATACTTGACAAAAAAAAAAAAGCAGAAAGACTGACCAACTTTTGTAGCCTATGCAACAGGATGGGAAGGAAAATTCTGTTACTCCTTCCATGGAATAGTTGGCTATGGTATTCTACCCACTTGTTATGACTGCAGATGCATCCATGAAGGACATAGTACAGTTTTGTACCGTTTGTGTATATGTACATACATTTATTTTTGTGTTTTACTCTCTCTATTTGGAAACATTGGCATCTATCCAAATTTTAGCCTTGTTATGACTGCAGATGCTATCCAGTTCGGACATCTACATTTATGGTAGGTACAAAACTGTACTTTTTTCTCCTTTTTAATTTCAGGTTGCTTCCTCCTCCTTGACACATGTTTTGGAGTCTATGAACTTAGGACCCTGACCTTAGGCACCTGCTAGGGGGTTCTTGCCTGTTGGGGGAAAGAAAGTACTGAAGTCATGGTGATGGCCGACACCCTTTATTTCCAGCCATTGTGATGTTGGACAGGGTGTCCTTCGGATTCAGGAGGAGGGGAAAATTCCATGACAGGAAATCCCATAAGTTAGGACTGCAACAATGAATACACACAAACATCTACATTTATGGTAGATGTACACAACTGTACTTTCTTTTAGTTCCAAAGAAGACAGTGAACTTAAGACCCATTTTGGACTGGAGCCATTTAAATCAATTTGTGAAACAGACAGAATTCCAGTTCAGTGATTTTTGTATCTTCTGAAGGACATGTGGATGCATACCTCTCAACTGTCCCCGATTTTGACTCAAATTCTAACTCTATCCCACTTAATCCCACTTAAAACTAGTGACTTTTGGAGGAAAGGTGGTGAATTACACGTAATGAATAATGACAACAATTAAGAGTTATAGACTTCATTTACCTCAGAAAATGTGTATTAATTCATATGCTCTGAGTAGGTCAGTGTGTCAAGCTAATAGCACTAATATTTTAAATGTGTCCCTGATGTAGTCATGACTTGTCCCTGATTCAGTTGAAATTTGTCCCCAATCGTGTGGATGTGCTTGATAGATCTCAAGGATGCAGACTGTCATATCAAGTTACAGGCATTCAAGGCGATTTCTACATTTCATGTTGGGAGCCAGTCATTATAATTTCAAGGCTCTGGTCTTTGGTCTCACCATAGCCCCCAGAGTGGTGTTCACCAAGGTTATGGCAGTAGTAACAGCATGGCTCTGTATGCTAGGGATCCAGGTATTCCCATATTTGGATGACTGATTTCGAACAGCTACCTTGGATCTAGCATTGTGTCAGCACAGAGACCTCTTGCTCCATTTGCTTCAGGAATTGGGTATTGCCATCAGCATGGAAAATGTCAACTTACTCCAACTCGGACTATAGAATTCATCACATGCCACCTGAATATGGCTTCTCAAATAGTCAGTCTTCTTCCTCGCAGGGTGCTTTCCATCCAACTGACAGCTTCAACTGTTATGAGACGTCATTCTCCCCAAGCCAGGCTAATCCTTTGGATGCTAAGTTTAATGGCTTTAGCCATTCTATTGGTTCCCTTGGCAAGATATCACATGAAAGTGCTTCAGTGGACCTCAGCAGTGCAACATTCACAGGCTCACAATCCTCTTCATTCAAGGATATGAATCGCTCCAACATGCAGAAACCATGTGTCTTTGGTGGATAACATCTCCATCATTGACAGAGGTGGTGCTTTTTGTGAGGGATCCTCCTGCGGCAGGCTGCAGGGTTTCAGGTCTTTCCTTACCTGGACGAGTGACTCCTTACCATCTCCACAAGAACATTATTAGTCAGAGCCAGGAGCACCTTACTCAAGTTGGGAAATCAGAGTCAGCTACCAAAAATCTAGCCTTCTCCCTGTGTAGTCAATAGAGTTCATAGGTTACCACTTGGTTTACAGTTTCTCAGATTGCAAGACTCCCAGTCTACAAACAGTCAGCCCTGCAGGATCTAGCTCTTTTGTTGTTCTCTTGCCCAAAACCTCCAGCATATTTTGTTCTCATGCTCTTGGGACACATGGCAACCACCATTTGCTTGGTTTCTGTAGCAAGGTAGTACATGAGGGGTCTGCACAATGACAATGTTCTTAGTGAAAACATGTGAGAGTGAGGCCTTGTGGCAGAGCTCCTGCACTATCTGGGTCAGGGAAGGATGTTGCGACTACAGGCTGTTGCATAATGGCAGTATTCTCAGCGAAAACATTCAAGAGTTGGGGTTTGGCAGAGCTCCTGTGGTATCAGGGTCAGGAAGGATGTAGTGACCACGGCCTCTGCACTATGAAGAAAGATGGTGACTGAGTGGAAGTGGAGATATCTTTATGTAGCAGCTGCTACAGCTGGAAACTTCTAGTAGTCGATTTTGGAATGTATCTCAGTGGAGTGCCCTAGGATTTGATTTAGAACCGATTGAAGTAAAAATATTGAATCTAACATCTGATACTCTCTGTCTGCACTTGGGATTATCCTTCCTTTTCACTTCAATTTGATTGTTTTTCTCTGAAGATTATTTATTTAATGCATTTCTGTATGAATGTATTTATTTATTGAATTTGGTTACTGGGATGGATCAACCGGGTAGATAAACTGCCCCTTTTCAGCAGAGGTCCATGCAAAATGCTCCAAGGTGGGAGGGTGACTTAATAGTTAAGTTGTTTGCCTTACAAACACAAGGTGCAGGGTTCGAGTCTCACAAGGGATAATTGGCTAGGCTTAAAATGGCTCACAAGGGCAGTTAGCTTAGTACTATTCTATGAACCTATGAACATAAAACAAGTAAAGAAAGGTATACAATTCAGGTACAGTGTTTCATTTGAAGTCTGACAGCAGCAATTTCTAATACTGCTTTATGACTAAAATGCTGTGTTAAAGTATAGTAAGGTGTTCAAATTCAGATTAGATGCATTTGAGTTTGTATTACCAGAAAAGAGTGAGAGAAGCAGATGTTCATCATTCACACTGCCTTAGTGGCATCTGGGTTTTGTGTTTGCACAAACCCACCCTGGCAACTTTCCGGAGCTTAGAATTCCTTTCTCTGATTCCCTGTAATAGCCTAACCTCTATCACAGGAGGTCATTTGTTCAGTCTTACATTGCCATCTGTAGGAATCACACAGTTGAATCTCCTAAGCAGCCTGCATTGATGGATTACAGCTCCCATACTCGGGTAAGATTCATTTGGGTACTTCCCTTTTTCTTCATTATATACTTTTGATTGTTTTCTGTTTTATTTTAAACTATATAAGTATGTATATATATGTGTGTACATATATATATATTTGTATATTTGTGAGTGTAACTTAACTGAATATATTTGCTGTTTATGTCTTTTAATTTCTCTGGGAATTTTAATTTATTACTGTGTTTGTATGGTTAATATTGCTTTTAAGCAGTTAAACTGCTTTTCTAAAGTGTTTTATGACTTTTATTGAGAAACTAAAGATCTGATGTAATTTCCATTCATTCCTCAAAGGATGGGTCTTGGATTTGACATCGGATTCGACTCTGGCGCTTTTACTAGACTTGCAGATCCAGCTGTCGAGCTCCTCCCTTCACCCATAATGCCCCCACTCTCTTGGTATACCTTAGATCTTGTTTGCCGTCACATTATTCAGACGTGGATTTCTGCTCAGGTTAACAGATAGTGTTGTATCCTTTTCTGTGAGGTTTTTGCACTTAGCGTTGCTTTCCTCTTCCTTTCTTTATCTTTAAACAGAACTTGCTATGCATTACTTTTTCCTTTTTTTTCTGCCTTCCTCATCGGCCCTTTCTACCTGTGTCAGGCTACTCTCCCACATACTATTGTTGGTATTCTTTCTTTCTCTTTCTCTCTACCTGATTTACAGTATCTTTTAAATAATTTTGTTAGTATTCTCTTTCCAAACAAGACAGTCTTTTTCTTTCTCACTTTTGTGTCTTAGGAGAATTAGGTACATTTTGTTGTTATGGCTGACAAGCCTACAGACGCTAAAAAGTGCATCTGCTGCAGGCATAAGATTCCTAGCTCAGATGCCCACAAGGAGTGTGTGTATTGTTTGAGAGCTGCCCACCTAGATGTGGACTGATCTAATTGTTCGGGGTTCAACTCCCATATTTTGTAATAGAAGGAATGTTGATTTTGATAGGTTTGCTACTGTCTACTGTTTCTGCTTCAGGTGGAGCTCAAGCTACTTCTAGTAAAACTGACAAAGGGAAGCCTGACTTGGCTGAGAAAGAAAGGGAGTCCAGGAAATGGACCCCTGATCATTCTCCCCATTTGGCTCCAACTTCTGAGCCGCTGGCTAAAGTTACCAAGACATCTGATCTAACTAGTTCCTTGGAACCTACTATGTCAAGATCTGGGTCTTCTCAGATCCAATTTCCACTTTTCACCCCCAGATCTGATATCTCCTTTACTCCATTTGTCCTTCTTACAAGAGACACCTAGAAAATCTTCCAGACCACCTTGTAGTACTGCATCCTTTAGGTCTTCTAGGAACTTATCTGAGGCAGAGGTGGATAGGATGATGAAGTTTCTCAGGGCTCAGATCCAGATGGGGTGTGATTCAGTTTCCATCTCCCATTAGATCCGTGAGCTTGCCCTCCTCTTAACATCATTTCGCATCCCCTTCTACAATCCAGCCAGTGGTTGTGGAGCCCACAGATCCAATATCTTTGAGGATATCTTTTGTCAGACTTGAAAATTGGTCGTTCTTCGACTTCATCCATCCCCCTGAGTGGATTGGTTCTGACCTTTTCAGAGTAGGATGACACTCTGAGCTGAAGCATTGGCACTGCCTCCAAAGCTGTCAGAGCCATCCTTGCCTCTTGGTGTCTTAGTGTTAAATAGCTTGGCCCTAACTTCCTCCTCAAGGCAGGAATCCATGGGGTTACAGAGTTGGGCACAGGTAGCTTCAGTGCCGGTGTAACTGGCTGCTGTTTGTCCTGGACCTTTTGCCTTTGAGATTGTGGAGAGGGCTTTCCTTTACCCAGAGAAAGGACATTCTTACCCTCTTCAGATACTACTTCTCCCTTCACTAACTTTGAACTCTGATCCTCTCATACCTACTCCACCGGGACAACGTCCCTGTACAAACCTTCAGCCAATTCTTCTCCAGTACTCCTCACCTTCTTCTGATACTTCAGACCATCCCACTAGTCAGGTCCCTAAGAAGAGAATGTGCAAAAGGAGGCACCTAGATTCCCCTCTGGAGTCTGTCACTGAAGACATGGACTTAGATGGAGTAGGATCCCTCAGATCTCCACATGGTGATGTCTCCTTTGAAGAGATTCTAAAAATTCTTAGACAGGTGTGGCTGGTCCCCTGATACCCCTTCCCAAGAGGAGTCTGTATTTCTGGAAGCTTTTTCGGGCTGGCCCGGTTACATCTTAGGTGGTCCCTCTGGCTGATGAGTTGATAGATTGTATTGTATGCTGAGCATGGAAGGAACCCGATACAATGGAACCTATGTATAAGAGATGAGAAAAGTTTTTATCTTCTCCTAATGATAGTACCCATGTCACTATAGATGCCATGGTGGTGGTGATAGCCAGTAAGAGGGAACTTGCAGAACAATGTTCATCTGTCCATTCCCATAATAGAGAGTCTAGAGCCATGGACAGATTTGGCAAGTGTATTTACCCCTCGGTGACCTTTGCTGGACTGTTTGACACATTCCACCAGGCTACAAAGGGATTTGATCAAGAAGCTTTCCAAATCTCTTTCAGGGTCCAAGTCTGTGGAAGCCAGAAGAAAGTGTCTTCACAACTGTCCATCCTACAGTCCATCTCCAGTGCATCCGTGAGGTTGATCTCTCACACAGTTGAGGGTACCTCTTGGGCTGCAGTTTCAGGCATAGCAGTCAGGAGGCATTCCTGGATACAGTTTTTGGATTTTGCAGAGCCCTTCACGTCTTCATCCGTTATCCTTTTGATGGATCATTTTTGTTTGGTTCCATAATTAAAGAAGCACTCTCCAGAAGTAAGTAAGATAGAAGGCCCTGTCTGCCATTAGGATACATTTTTTCACTCCTCAGAGATCCTTTTCCAGGAATTAGAAAGGTAGTAAAAATATATGGTTTCACAAGTCCCAAGGTCTTTCCTGGAATCACAAGGAGATGGTTCTTCCCAGGGCAGAGGGGGAACTGTAATGGAAGATGCCAACCTCGTGGCAGAGGTGGCCCGCAGAACAAGGGCTTCAGAGATGCCTTCTCTAACAGACCTTACCAATACTCCTGAAGTACTGCCTGATTGCTGCACTCTGGAGGCAGTTGAGGGAGCTTATCTGTGCACCCAAAAACCTTTGCATCTATCACAAAAAAACATTTTGGGTGCATAAAATCATATCCAGATGTAATTTCATACCATTTTCCCAGATTACTATAATAAAAATGAAAAACATCCCCGATGTCCCACCCAGTCAGAGGGAAACTACAGCCTTGGAAGTAGAAAAGCTGCTAGAAAAAGGAATCCTCCAAAAATTCTCCCCAGAACAACAAGGATCTATTGGAGAAAAATGCATTTCTAATGATGATTCTTCACAAAATGCATATTCGCTTAGTTGCTTCACAGATTGTTTAATATTTATGTTAAAAATTATATGTAGTGTAGATGTATAGTTATGCATATCACAGATGTGTACTGTATTTCAAAGTGTTTTACAACTGCATTCTAATATTAAGCTGTAAAGTGTATTAACAGATGACTGAAGGTAAAGAAAGTGCTGAAAGGGTTCATAGGTGGTTACTAGGCTGTTGGCTCTGAAGCCCTTATAAGCCAGCCAAGAGTTTAGTCCATGTTTAGACAAGTCAGCACCCAAGAGCCCCTGTCCAGCAGTGAGACAGGTGGAATCTCAGGAGTGTGTTTTCTGTTTTCCATCCAGTTATCTAGGTTGCGCTTAAAAAGGGATAATGAGGTACTCTGCTTGACAGGAAGAGGGAGTCTATTCCACATATGGGGGAGTCTCTGGGACACATTTGTCCTGCCAACAAGCCCTGTTGATATCACAGACCAGGTTGAGGTCACGCATACGGGTTGCTCAAGTGGAGCTTAAGTTGCAGATATGCAGCAGTCCCATCAAGGCGAGGTCTGAGATTGCTTTGTATGCCAGGCAGAGGTCGCCTCTGAGGAGTCTGTATGAAACTGAGTAGAGGGACATGGCTTTTAGTGTATCTGTGCAGGATAGGTGTTTGAGGCCATGGATTCTCCTGGTGAGGAACCCCTGTGGTCTCTCCAGCTGCTGCATGTGCTTTGCAAGGTACATGCTAAAGGGGGCATTGTACTCAATAATTGGCCTTATAAGGGAAGAATACAATGATTTTATGACGTCTTTGTCCCTGGATGAGATGTCCTTACTTATGAGGTGGGCCATGGGTTAAGGGATGTACTGTGGTCTACAGAGTCTGGAATGCCCAGGAAGGGAGGAAAGTACACAGTGCAAAAGAGATTTTGTTTTATGTGAACTCTAGCCTTCCTAGGCTGGGATGGGTAGTTACAAAGAATGTTGGGGAGTTGGCATGTACTGGTACTTCAATGTACATGGTCAAAAAACAAGACTGGTTGCCAGGCCAGGTGGCTTGGGTTTTTTTTTTTTTTAAACATTATTGTTACTAAAAACATAGTTAAGTATTCATGTGCAGCACTAAGCGAGAAGTACAGGAGTCTGCAGAGACCTTATTTGTTAACGTCAAAATTCTGCATGCATGATACTAATAAGAAAGGAAATAAAAACTGGTATGTTTTTTGCTGCTTGGTGAGACTGATTTGAAAACTTTGTGAAGGCAGTTTCCCAGTGCTGTAATTTATTAAATAAAGAGAGCAAAGGATTGCACATCCTGAAGAGTTATTCTTGAGTCAAGACTAACAGGTAATTAATGTTATTTATGTATATTTTAATTGCACTCTAACAAATGCAGAACTTACTCAAAATTCTTTGGTGCCAAAGAAGACAGGGGACTTGAGACCAATTCTGGATCTCAAACTTCACCAGTATTTAAAATACTTATTTTTAGAGTTCTTGGATGGTCATAGTTCATTCCATTTTACCTATGTTATGAAAGGATGATTGGATGTGCTCCATAGAGCTTCAAGATGCATACTATAATATCAAAATGAACAGGTGCTCTAGAAGATAACTGATATTCCTGCTGGAAGCCAGCCATTACCAATTCAGAGCACTGCAGCACCCCCCCCCCCCGTTAACCAAATGTATGATGGTAGTGGCTCACCTGAGACTGCAGGCATTCTGGGTGTTTCCATGTCTAGACGACTGCCCCCTGTCTGCCCATTCCAGGCATCTGTTGCTTCAAGCGAGGGATTACTTCCTCCAGTTGCATTGACATTTGGGCAACACAGTCAATTACATCGAATTGCAGCTTATCCCTACTCAGACACTGGAGTTTTGTAGGTGCTCATCTGGACATGGCTAAGCAGATAGCTTTGGTTCCTTTGACAAGGTTTGTACTCTCAGGTCATGAAGGTGATCTCCCTTTCTCATCCGACAGCAAGACTAGATGTTCTTCGTGTTTCACTGTTGCAGTCATCACCTGTGGGTTATCCCTACTGTGGGTAGCCCTTGGCCAGCCTGAATACCAGAGTCAGTTTTTTTTTTTTTTTTTGCATCAGCTGCAGTTGCCTGTAGTCTGAAGTCAGGTTGTTAGTGCTATAAAGCAAGGCAGCCGACGTCATTACATCAGTCTTTCTTGCTGTGGAGCCCGTAGCAGAAGCAGTTCACATGAGTGGTGGTCGGTCGCTACTAAAGTATGAATTTCAGCTGAAAACATCTAAAGCGAAGTACCCCGTTGGGGACCCTTTTTTCTTGCACTAACCGTTGTACGAAAAAGTTAACAATTGTCTCACCTGTGGAAAGCAGATCCCACACCGAGACTTCATTCTTACTGCATCACTTGTTTAGGCCCAGACCATGGCGTCCACCGTTGCCTGATCTGTGCCCTCTTTAATGCAAGAACCATTCGCCGTAGAGATTTTTTTGTAGACCGTTATTTTCACATTCCATCTTCACATGGCATCCGTCGGCCAACAATCCGTGGACATTGCAAAAAAATGCAGAGATAAGTTTAGAGACAGACCGCACAAGGCTAAGCCTTCTGATGACGCTACCGCTAAGCAGGTCGTCAGTTCTCCGTAACTTTCGCAGCCTCTACCGAGACCCTTTCAGAGTTCGGTATGCCACAGAAATCTTCTTCATCTTCCGAGCCTTTGGCTGTCTCTGCCTCGGTTGGGTTTGGAGCCGCGATGTAGGCACCGGCTTCCGAGGAGGCTATTTGAACTACTGAATCTAAACAAAAATCGACATCTTCTCATCCGACTACCATCTCTGTCAGACCGACGGATTCTCTCAGGCCTAGAAGCCAGGCCACTCTTAGGAAACCTGCTTCTAGCCACCATCTTGCTCCTGCTCCACCACCTCAAGCACAAATGCTTAAAATGGTGGAGGATCTCATCTCTCTTATCCGGGGTAGTCAGGCTACAACTTCTAAAAGGAAAAGACACCCTTCTCCAGAAATTGTAACAGAACAGGATTCTGAGGAATCTGACTTTTTGAAGAGGAACAGCAACTTCTGACTGCTTATGACGATTCAGATGCAGAGGAATCCATCCCTTCTGCTTCCCCTCCAGAGGACCTTTCCTTTGGGGAAACCCTCCACACCCTCAGGGAACATTTTCCAGTGGGAATCACAGGACTTCCCTTAGTCTAAGAAAAGACTTAGAGAGTTTCTGGACCTGCCCAATCACAGACCCCTGGCCATCCCTCCTATTTTAGAAGTGGTGTATGATGTTTTTCATGACTCCAGCTTAGCCCCTGCCGCTCTCCCACCTGCTCTCAGTAAACCTGACAGGTATTACAGGGTACTGGATTCTCACAAATACCTGTACAGAAATCCTGCTGCTGCAGACCCAGAGGTCATTACACAGGGGCCTAAAGGAGCTAAGACTAGATCTATCAAGAATCCTATTCCTTCTGACAAGGACTCCAGAACTCTGGACAGATGGGGTAAAAAAGTATACATCTCTGCAACCTTGGCTATCAGAGCACTAAATTGTCAGTTCCATATGTTATAATTTCAGCAGTACACTTTGGAATTATTAAAACAAAAGAGTTATATCTTTCCTGACTCTGCCATTTCTAAAGAGTTAGCAGATTTACTGCACTCTGCTTGTCAAGTGGCCAAACACTCATTACACTGTACAAGCAGTAAAAGAAACTCACCACTGAGCGAAGCAACCTTGGATAAAAAGAGCTGTATACAAGAGAACAAAAACCAAGGATGCACCAACAGCTATGTAGAAATCCAAAAATTATCAGCAGACAAATCCAAAACGACAACAGCCAACGATATATTCCACTTTTTATTGACAGGAACAGAATAAAATAGTAAGCGCTTTCACATCCTATGATGCTTCTTCAGACTTAAATAGCATTCAGTGCAAAGCCACTCTTTAAATACAGCTTCTTTGCACAGCTTAATCACATAACAAGCAATTACTTATTCATGTTTAAAGTGCCTGTGCCTAAAGAATTCAGTAGTACTTTAAAAGTTGATCACTTAACCCAGCATTATGTGCATAACAAAGTGCAGTTGAAATAACTTTATAAAAGTGTTGTTTCAGCATTATTCATAAAACACATATAAGCTACTCTTTAGATGCAGCTTCTTTGCACAACATAATCTCATATCAAGCAGTTGACTAATCATATTTAAAGTGCCTGTGCCTAAGGAATTCAATGGTGCTTTAAAAGTTAGTCGCTCAGTACAATATTATATGCATAACATAATGAAAATGTTGTTTCAACAAGTATGTTTCATCCTTTCAAGTCTTCTTCTGAAAACTCAGTTGAACTTATCTGTCATTGACCAAGTTTATAAAGTTTTGTCTATATAGATTAGCTTATTAAAAATATATAAAAATAAAATGTCTAATAGAAAAAACTATGATGTCTAGTAAAAAATATATGCCATTTATAAAATGTCTCACTAAAAAAAAGCACATAAAAAATCAATGTTTTTTAGCAAGCTTATTGTGTCTATATACAAAGCTTCAGTGTTTAAGTGGTCTGGCTGCTAAGAATGGTTTTAGTGAGATCCTCACATTTAGACCATGTTTATGGGCTTGCAGCCTAAGGATCCACTTGTTTTCTACTTCCTCTGTTCTATTTTTGGGGTTCCCCAACCTACTTGTCCTATTCACTTTTTCTAACACCCTAAATCTAAAACAATGCGTTAGACCATTTTCTATTACATGTCATGCCAGTGCATTGGTGGTATTTTCCTTGTTTATAGCATAGATGTGCTCTCTATTGCGTTCACGTAACGTTCTATTGGTTTTTCCAACATAGAACGTTTTGCATAACTGACATTGTGCCAAATAGACCACATCTGTGGTTTTGCAATTGGCAAAGCCTTTAAATCTATATGTATGCCCTGTATAAGGGTGTATGAAAGTTGCTTCTTCCGCTATGTATTTACATTGATTGCATGCATTGCAGGGAAAAGTGCCTTCCTTCGATGTCAAAGTAGAGCCCCTATGCATTTGTTCATAGCATAGAAGCCTATTCAAAGATTTCATGTTTCTATAACCTATGTTCGGCTTCTCGCTCACTAAGTTCCTAATTTTGTCATCGGCTTTCAGTAATCTCCAATTGTCCTCCAAAATTTGTTTTATATGTGTGTTTCTATTGGTGAAAGGAATTACTAACCTATTTTTGGTTTCAGTATTGCTAGTGGTATTCTCATACCTAAAATCATTGTCCCTATTAAAAAACGGGGTACCTTTACCGGCTCTATGTATATTGCCCGTCTTAATGGCTTTCTGCACCTCAGTTTTTTTGTATCCTCTAGAGATAAAGTTATCTAGCAATCTACTTTGCTGCTTGATAGTAAGTTGTGTCTTGTGTGGTTAATCTCGATGCTCTAAGGACTTGGTTCTGTACTATGTTGGAATGTATGTGTCTGGGATGCATGCTGTTTCGATGTAGAAGGCTGTTCCTCCAACAGGACTTCCTATGTAAATCTGTATCAATCCCATTGTTGCCCTTAGTTAACATTACATCCAAAAATTCTATCATCTGATGTGAATATGAACATTCAAAAATCAAGAAATTGGTCGTGCCATTGATATATTCAACAAATTCCATCAGCTGTTGTTCAGTTCCCCCCCATACAATAAAAACATCATCCACAAATCTATTGTAGTGTTTGAGACAATGGACATATATCAAATTCTTTAGTACATATGTTGTTTCCCAAAATGCCAATACCAGATTGGCATAAGAATTGGCACAGGGAGTGCCCATGGCTACTCCCTTTTTCTGTAGATAGTAGCCATCATTGTATAACAGAACATTGTTTTCAAGCACTATGTCCAATAATGTCATCCAACAGATGACATTGTTATTTGTAATGTGGTTCTCAAGCAAAAACAGCCTAACATATTCTATTCCTGTAGTATTAGGAATGGATGTAAATAGCGATTTTACATCAAGTGTAACAAATAAATCATCCTTTCCAATTGGTGTAGCTCTATTGAGACTTGCTAAGTTCTCAAGGAAATGTTGAGTGTCCTTGAGTATATGGCTGGTGTTGTTAACTATTGGCTTAAATTTTTTATCTAGATATATAGATAGAGGTTCTGTCAGCCAGCCTTTGCTTGAGACTATCATGTACATCTACATGTAATAGAAAATGGTCTAACGCATTGTTTTAGATTTAGGGTGTTAGAAAAAGTGAATAGGACAAGTAGGTTGGGGAACCCCAAAAATAGAACAGAGGAAGTAGAAAACAAGTGGATCCTTAGGCTGCAAGCCCATAAACATGGTCTAAATGAGAAGATCTCACTAAAACCATTCTTAGCAGCCAGACCACTTAAACACTGAAGCTTTGTATATAGACACAATAAGCTTGCTAAAAAACATTGATTTTTTATGTGCTTTTTTTAGTGAGACATTTTATAAACTGCATATATTTTTTACTAGACATCATAGTTTTTTCTATTAGACATTTTATTTTTATATATTTTTAATAAGCTAATCTATATAGACAAAACTTTATAAACTTGGTCAATGACAGATAAGTTCAATGGAGTTTTCAGAAGAAGACTTCAAAGGATGAAACACACTTGTTGAAACAACATTTTCATTATGTTATGCATATAATATTGTACTGAGCGACTAACTTTTAAAGCACCATTGAATTCCTTAGGCACAGGCACTTTAAATATGATTAGTCAACTGCTTGATATGAGATTATGTTGTGCAAAGAAGCTGCATCTAAAGAGTGGCTTATATGTGTTTTATGAATAATGCTGAAACAACACTTTTATAAAGTTATTTCAACTGCACTTTGTTATGCACATAATGCTGGGTTAAGTGATCAACTTTTAAAGTACTACTGAATTCTTTAGGCACAGGCACTTTAAACATGAATAGGTAATTGCTTGTTATGTGATTAAGCTGTGCAAAGAAGCTGTATTTAAAGAGTGGCTTTTCACTGAATGCTATTGAAGTCTGAAGAAGCATCATAGGATGTGAAAGCGCTTACTATTTTATTCTGTTCCTGTCAATAAAAAGTGGAATATATCGTTGGCTGTTGTCGTTTTGGATTTGTCTGCTGACTCATTACACTGTGGATGTGACACCCTAGAAGCCTCTAGCAGGGCAACAGTGCTAGGATCTGTCTTTAGGCGACATGCATGGCTGAAGGAACAACCTCTCCCTGATCATGTCAAGTCTAAACTTATTGATGCACCCCTAGATAAGGAGTGCTTGTTTGTAGTAAAAGCAGAAGAGGTGCTTAAAAAGATGGAAGACAAAGCAAAATCTATGCAAACAGTAAAAAATTTCTTTCAGGTTCAACCTCCCATGTTCAGCAGGAACTTTTCCTCTAAGCACTGGTCTTTCTCCGCACCTAGCAGACAAGGCCAAGGTAAGCCACGTGGGGACAGACCATCCAGGCCCCTATCCCAGGGCCAGCAGAGAAGCAAACAGTGGACCACTTCAGCCCCAAAGGCAGGGAGTTCTAAGCATCCCTTCCATAGCAAAAGCTCTCAATGACTCCCCTTCCACCCTCTGCCCTCCCTTCACTCATCAAAAACTAGGAGGATGACTCATCCTCGTCAAAGAAAATTGGCTTTCTGTAACAAAGGACCAATGGGTCTTAAAGATAATTTTTCAGGGATACAAATTCTCTTTCAGCGAACTCCCAATTCCAAGAGGGTACCCAGACTTGCCTCCAAATCAATGGGCAGAGGCATTGAAACAGGTCCAAACATTCGTATCCCAAGGCGACAGTAGAACCTGTCCCCTCAGATCAAACAGGCAAAGGCATTTATTCCAGACTATTCTTTGTTCCCAGAAAAGAGGGCACTTTGCGCCCCATCCTTGATCTATTCATTCTGGACACCTCCCTTTTGGTTCCCAGATTCAAATGCTAACTTTGCAGCAGCTGCTGCCTATGCTAACCAAAAATGCCTGGCTAGTCAACCTAGACCTAAGAGATGCCTAGCTCCACATCCCCATGAGGGAGTCCTGCAGGAAATTCCTGCGCTTCAGAGCAGGATCACAACACTTTCAGTTCTCTGTGGTGCCCTTTGGCTTATCTACTGCACCCAGAGTATTCATTCTGTAGACAGAGAAATATACAGATTTACCCTTACCTGGACGACTGCCTCATTCAGGCAGAGTGCAAAGAAAAGCTGCTCCGGGACCTTCTCTTTGTCAAATCCCTTCTAACCTCCCTAGGGTTCACCATCCACGAAAAGAAATCAAAGAAAATTCCCACGAGGAGAATCATTTTCTTGGGAGCTCTGCTAGACACAGCATCCCAAATGGCCTACCCATCCCCAGAAAAGCAGAGCTTTCCTGCCTCTCTCTACTTTACCCAGGTGGCTTCCAGAACTCACCTCACCACGAGGAAATTCCTGCAAGCCCTGAGATACATGTCATCTTGCATCCTTCTAATTCCTCGAACCAGGGATAGCATGAGAAAACTTCAGTGGTATCTAACGAACCTTTGATGCCAGCACTCAGTCTCTGGAGACCTCTCTCCCTCTGATCCCATGTATAAGGGCCAAGTTTCTCTGGTGGCAGAGGCCTGTGCCAAGAACAAGGGTCTCCCCTTCATCCTCCTCCCTACCGGCCAGACCATCATTACCGATGCCTCAGACATTGCTTGGGGCGCCAACCTAGCAGGCAGGTGCACCCAAGGTCTTTGGGATGCCCAGCAACTTCACCTACACATCAGTCGGAAATTATTGCAGTACAAAAGGCTCTGACATCCTTCAAACCCCATCTCAGACCAGGGGTTCTCCTTTTAAAAACAGACAACACCACCGTAATGTGGTATATCAACAAACATGGGGGTGACACAACCTTACTCTCTGTGCAGGCTAGCCGTGAGCCTCTGGCTGACAGCTGCCTCCATGGGTCTACATCTAATTGCCCAATACCTACCAGGGGTCAACAACACCCTGGCAGACCAACTAAGCAGAAACCTACTGGACCCCCACGAGTGGCAGCTCCACAGGGAAATCTTTCTGCAAATCACTCAGGAGTGGGGGTCTCCGGAGGTGGATCTCTTTGCCTCGCATCTCAACGACCAGCTGCAAACGTTTTGTACCAGGGAGTATCACCTCCTAATGTGGAAGGTGGATGCCTTGACCTTCCTCTGGAACTCATTCTTTGTGTACGCTTTCCCTCCTCTGCCCCTTATTCCAAAGGTACTTATCAAAATAAGGGAGGAGACCAAAGGCCATCCTTGTTGCTACAGATTGGCCCAGACAGCATTGGTACCCCTTACTGCGCAGCCTGACCCTACAGCCCCCCCCCCCAAGCACCTTTACCTGATCTCAGACCTGTTGCCCCAGGTGACTGGGGAGATACTGCACCCAGACTTGCAGACTCTCAATCTTTCAGCATGGCTTGTACCTTAAATAAAAGCTGAGCAGCTTAGTGTGCTAATCCACTGTTCTCTAGTTGACAGGATCCTGGGTTTGAAACTTGGCAAGGGCTGAATATTACAGGGAAACAAGAAAATAATTTTAAAAATATGAACCTAAAAGCTAACAAGGAATCCCTGTTAAGCAAACGGGTCCTTGACATTCTCATAGAGGCCAAAAGGCCTAGCACCAGAAAATCTTATGTAGGGTAATGGTATAGATGTCCTTCAAGGATGCATCTGCAGTCCTTACAAATGGGTTGTCCTGTCGTCAGGCAGCCCTTCGGTCGGCCGGATTCCAAAGTCTGGGTCTGGCCTCGGCTAGTGTCGCACTTCACCCGACGTCATAGCGGCAGTTCTTCGGGTATAAAGGCATCAGCCGACGCCATTTTCCCCAGTCTTTCTTGCCGCGTGGCGCCCGAAGCAGAAGCTGTTCGCAAGTGCCGGTCGGTCAGATCCAGAGATTACTACTACCGAATACTACTTCGAAGACTTCTGAAAAGCTAAGTACCCCGTTGGGGACTCTTTCTTGCCTCAGCCGATGTCAGAAAAAGTGAATAACTGTTTAACTTGTGGGAAACAAATACCTCATCAAGATTTCCACTCTTACTGCTTACCTTGTTTAGGCCCAGACCACGACGTAGCAGCTTGTTTAGCCTGTGCTTCTTTCAACCAACGGACACTTAGACGTCGGTCAACCAGGCCATACACCTACTTAACTTCTTTCCCAACCCACAAAACAAGGGGGAAAGAATTCTGCACTCGTTAGACATGCACAGACAACTCCAATACTATCTGGACCATACTAAACCCTTCAGAAAAACAGACCAGCAGCTTGTCAGCTTTGCCCCAGGGGCAAAGGGGAACCCATTTCCAAATGGATATCGCACTGTTTCCATTTCTGCTACTAACTGCATGGGAAACAACCCCCTAAGTCTATTCGTACACATTCCACTAGGGCAGCCTCCACTTCCGCAGCCTTCCTCAGAGGAATCCCCACCAGGGACATCTTGGAAGCTGTCACCTGGACCTTGGTTCCATACCTTCACAAAACATTGCCATCTTCCTCTTTTTTTCTAAGTCTAGAGCAGGGTTTGCCTCTGCAGTTCTGCAGGGCATGCTGACCCATGCGTAGGGCTCTTACCTATCTTTCCACCCCTGTCCTCAGCTTTGGGAATCCTCCCACAGGTAATGACTGCAACAGTGAAACATGAACATAGCACAGTTGTGTACACTTAACTTAAATGTAGATGGTCAAGTGCATTCACTGCTGGAGTCCTGGTGTCCCTCCCTCCGTCCTCCTTATGCCCTCTTTCCCTAGGGATGCATAAGCTTCCCATGGTGGTCTTCAGCCACAAGGACCACTTTAATTTATTTCCTTGTGGTTCTGATGGGTTAGGGCAAGAAAAACTGATGTAATGATGTCGGCTGCCTTGCTTTATAGCACTGACGACCTGATGTCAGACTACAGGCAACTGCAGCCAATGCAAAAAAACATAGACTCTGGTATTCGGGCCAGCCGAGGGCTACCACCGCAGGGATAATCCACAGGTGATGACTGCAACAGTCTTCTATATTTATAGTAAGTGTACACAACTGTATTTTCTCTCAAGCAATAGGGTTGATGGCAGCCTCGGTAACTCTAATCCCATTAGTCAGGTATAATATGCACATCCTTCAGTGGACTCTTTCAGTACAGTAGTCTATTCTTCAGCATCCTTTAAGCACTCCAGTCAAAATTTCCACAGTTTGCAAGGAATATTTTCTCTGGTGGCTTCATTCAGAAATGGTTTCTGAAGGTTGTCCATTCCTTTTCTCTCAGCCAGTAGCCACAGTTACCACGGACACCTCCCAGTTTGGGTGCGCGGTGCATTTCTTGGGATGGACAGCTGAAGTTGTGTGGTCCCTAGAAGAGGCCAGTTTGCACATCAGTGTCATGTAAATGAGCTGTCCTGCTAGTGTGGCAGGCTTTTGAAGTTGTTCTATCTTCAGGGTTGATTGCGATCCAGACAACATGTCAGTAGTCTGGTATATCAACAAATGGGAGGAAGCAGGTCTTACCCATTGTGTTGAGAGGCATTGAGTGTGTGGTAGTGGATGATCTCTTCCGGTCACTTTTTTTTGCAAAGTACATACTGGGGAAATCCAGCATGCTTGCAGACAGACTAAGCAGGTCCATTTTGATACCTCTCAGTCAGAGTGGTGGAAAAGATTTTTTGTTGATGGGGCCAGCTAAGCTGAATCGTTTTGCTTCTTCCCGCACCAACAAGTGCAGTAGGTTCTTCGCCCTGGTCCCCTCCACAGGGAGAGTCACTGAGAAATGCTGTAGTCCACGATTGGCCCCCAGATCATCATTATGCTTTACTCACTGTTACCCATAATCCACAAATTTCTACAAAAGCATCCTAGTTGAAAAGTACAGTCATTCTCATAGCACCATTTTGACCTCATCAGGTTTGGATTCCCTTCCTATTAAAGAATAAATAAACCAAGTAGCGCCACGTTGATAAATTTGGGAAAAAAACCCACAATATTCAGGTATCAAAACCTGAATTTCTAAAGTCACAGAGACAGTATAACTAAAATAACTGCAAACTTTAATAAAATATTACAAGTATATACTGTCACTAACAGCTTCATCAGGCAAAATATCAGGGTTACTTAAAATCCATTTATAAATGCTGTCAAAATAGATCATGTGTCCGTTAATAACATCATGTGACCACAACTTAACTTAAATAAACATCGTCTAACATGGTTTCTCATATCCTTCAATGTAGGTTTAGTAGTAAATGCTTTGCTCAAACCAGGTTATTGTTGTGCCCTGAATGTAATGATCCATTTACTATTCTCTTTCTCTGTCTCATTTCTTATATCTCCACCTTTTATTTATTTATTTAACATGTGTTGACCAGGAAAGTCAGCAGAGGCCCGGGGAGAAACACTCCAGATGAATGTCTTTGGAAAGTGGGAGGAAACAGGAGTACCCTGAGGAAACCCACACAAACGCAGGGAGGACATGCAGACCCTGCCCAGATTCACCCCAGCCAAGAATTGAACTAGAGAACCTCTTGCTGCGAGACAGCAACGTTAATCACTGCACTACTGTGCCGCCACTGTTTTTGAATAACATGCAAAATATAACATTCAAAATAACAAACTTAAAGAAGTGGGTATTCAGTCACTTTTATATGCTTAAAGTATTTGTCTCTATGGTTCATAGGTTCATAGGTTCATACTAGGCTATCTGCCCTAGGGCATTTATAAGCCTAGCCCAGAATTTTTGTGGCTTACGCCACCCCTTTCGTTTGAAGGATATTATGCCCATTATTTTGCTGTGCCTCTGTCAAGCAGTGACACTGATGTAATCCCTGGTGTATACCTGCGATCTCCCATCCATTGGTCAAGATTTCTCTTGAACAAAGCCAGCGAGGTGCTCTGCCTCACATGTACTGGGATTTTGTTCCACAGCATAGGGAGTCTCTGGGTGATGAATCTGTCCCTCCAGCACATCCTATTTATGACCGTGTCAAGGTTTAAGTCTCGTGCTCTTTTGGATCTGATGGATTTAGATTTTTTGAGGTGAAGCATGTTCATTAATTCCGGGTTGGACATGGCCTTGTATGTCAGGCACAGGTCACCTCTGAGCAGGATGGCGACTGAGTAGAGCTGGAGCTCCTTCAGTTGGGCAGCATAGGACATATTTTTGAGACCCTTTATCCTTTTGGTGAGGAACTTTTGGGGCCTTTCCAATTGCTGCAGGTGTCGAGTCAGATAATGGCATTTGTATCTCTGCTAAATTGTCTCCTATATATTTTTTTAATTTGTGGTTAGCTTTTTCTATATGAAGGCTTCACATTTCTGGCATGTTGCCATATAAACTATATTTTATGAGTCAGAAAGACTCACTGATCCATACCAGTGTGCAAGTGAACTAAAAACCTCACAAGGAACTGTAACAGCTAGCCCAGGAGGAAACACAGTGCTATGTTTTTAGCGCTTTTGTTCTTTAATATCTTGGCACTTTATCAGAAAAAGAAGAAAGAATCACTAAAACATTTTAAAAGCTACACCACTTATGTGACTAATTCAACAAATCAGGTTAAACAATGCATCAGGTAAACTCATCTTAAAGTGATAGGACAGGCATTAAAAAGAAAATATAAAGAAAATGTAAAAACTCAAAAAGTTAGTACAAGACAAGGAGTGTCTGGCCAGAGCATTATTGTGATCCTTTTTCCTAATGGCTAATGTGTGTTCATATATTCATTTTGAAAGATTTCTCATGTTTTTTCCAATATAAAAACAGGTACACATTTCACAGTTGGCTATATAAACAACACTGCAGGAATTGTAATCGTATCTGTCCCTGTCTTGTACTAACTTTAGAAAGTTTAGTTTTTGTCTTGGACCAAGTTAATATTGACGTTTTTTTTTGGACATTTTAATGTTCTGCTTGAATGTCATGAGGTGGAATGGTAGATTAGGCTAGCAGCTGATAAGTCCAGGAGTCAATGAACAAATACACTTGAAATGCTTCATTTTAGCACAAAGGTTGTAGTTACAAAATATATTAGTTGTGGTTGATTTTTATAGTCACCTGTAGATTTTGAATATTTGGATACCAATAATAAGTACGCTTTTTGAGTTATGTTTTACATTTTCTTTATATTTTTTTTAATGTGTATCCTATCACTTTAAGATGAGTTTACTTGATACATTGTTCAACCTGATTTGTTGAATTAGTCACACAAGTGGCTGAGCTTTTAAAATGTTTTAGTGATTCTTGCTTCTTTTTCTGATGAAGTTCCAAGATATTAAAAAAGAATGAAAGTGCTAAAAACAGCATTGAGTTTTTCGTTGGCTAGCCATTCCAGTTCCTTACAAGTACCATATGCATGTAAATAAAAGTTTTTCTTACCTATAGGATGTTTAATAAACTTATCTGTGTGTATATATTTGCAATGTACACATTTGTTGCATTTAAAAGTGACTTGTTTTTTGCTCCAAAATGTAAAAAATTGTACACTTCTGTTCTTTATAGCACAATTTATTTTTTAGATTACTGTATCTTTTATACAAAACTTAGCTGCCCATTCATAGCTCCTTTAAATTGTGATAATTGTACTATTGGCCAATATTTTTTAATTATTTGTAGGGTATTCCTGTTGCATGTTGGAACACATCTAGGGTTATGTTACTTTGGTGTTTCTGGACGTCCAGTTTCTCTGAGTAAATAGGTCTTTCCTCCAAATTTCTCATCTGTGTTACTTCTTTTTCTTTATCTAATACATTCTGTTCTTTGTATTGTCTAGCTATAACATTTTTGACAGTATCTTTCATTTGATAATGCGTTTCATTATCTTTTGTGTTTAATTTGGCTACTCATATAATTTGATTCTTTATTGTGAGTTTAAAAACGTGTGATGGGTGCATGCTCGTACGGTGTAAATAAAAAGTGCAAGTAGTTTTGATTCCTCCTGTCATGTTTTTAGTTAATCTTTTATCCAAAAAATCTGATAAAGATTGACTGTTTTTAAATCTCAAGAAACCAATAGTAACACTTAAATATGTTATAAACTCATCTAATAAAGAGAGTGGACCTTTCCATATTAAAAACAAATCGCCCACAAATCGTTTATAAAATGCATGACAAAATAATTCATGATTTGAATGTGACAGGATGTATTCATTTTCCCATACGTTTGTTACTATATTAGGATAGGTGTTGGCTAAAGGTGTACCCGTGGCCACACCTTTTTGTTGTTTATAGTATTTATTGTTATATAGAAACACATTATTCTTTAACACTTTACTTAATAATGAACAAATCATATTTGCTTTTGATGCTGTTAATTCAGTATTTTGTGAGACATATTCTTTAAAATACTCAATACCCTCCTCACTGGGTATAGCAGTAAATAGTCAACATCCAAAGTAACAATAGGTTCATAGGTTCATACTAGGCTATCTGCCCTAGGGCATTTATAAGCCTAGCCAGAATGTGTTTGGCTTTCGCCACCCATTTTAAATTTATTTTGCTATGCCCTTTTTCGAGGTTAGTATGCTGTGCCTCTGTCTAACAGTGACACAGAAGTGATACCCGGGGTAAACCTACAATCTCCCATCCACTCATCAAGATTCCTCTTGAAGAGAGTCAATGAGGGACTCTGCCTAACATGGACTGGGATTTTATTCCAGAGTGAAGGGAGCCTCTTGATTATGAATCTGTCCCACCAGCATGTCCTATTTATTTCAGTGCTGAGGTTCAAGTCTCTCGAGTGCGTAGCTCGATGGGATTTGGATTTTCTGAGGTGCAGCATGTCCATTAATTCCGGGTTGGACATGGCTATACGTCAGGCACAGATCGCCTCTGAACAGGCGGTATGCCACTGAGTAGAGCTGGAGTTTCTTTAACCGGGCAGCATATGGCATCTGTTTGAGCCCCTTGATCCTCTTGGTGAGGTACTTTTGGGGTCTTTCCAGTTGCTGCAGGTGTCTGGTAATGTACATCCCAAAAGGGGCACTGTACTCAATTATGGGCCTGATGGGGGATGAGCAAAGAGGCACGATGACCTCCCCTGATCTAGATGTGAATCCCTTCATGATCAGGTGGACTATATAAAATGTTTTTCTAACCACTTTGGCCACGTGGTTGTCAAATGAGAGATTGCTATAAACTTGGGTCCCCAGGTCCCTAATTAGTTCTTCTGTACTTAATGGATTACCACCTATGTGGTAATTTGTGGGCACTTTGTTTTTGCTAAAGGGGATGACTATACACTTTTTGGCATTTAGCTTGAGGCCATGGCTCTGGCACCAGTTGTCTGTTTCTATGAGGCCCTTTTGGAGGATGCTTGTGTCGGCTGGAGAGTCTATTATGGCGCCCAGTTTGCAGTCATCTGCGAACTTGGTCAGCCACAGTCCTTCCATATTGGCCTGTACCTCCGAGAAATATATACCGAACAGGAGAGGTCCCAGGACTGAGCCTTGTGGGACACCACTTGTAACTGGTTTGGAGTCTGACATGGCTCCAGCAATTTTAACCATGTGGGTTCTGTCCTTGAGCCAGTTTTCAATCCATCTAGTGACATAGGGGTTTATATTTAAGCTGGTGAGCTTATCTATATTTACAATCTATTACTTTTTTGTTGACTGACCATTCATAAAGTTGTTGCAAAAAAAAATTATCTGAATCTTTTACAATAGTTATAGTTGTCCGCAAAGCTATTTTTGGCTTATTTTCAAGATACTTAGAAATGGGTTCAGTGACTCACACCACTTGCAGATACAATGGGGGGCTTAATTATTGATTTATGAATCTTGTGGACTTCGTAAATAATTGAAATCTTTGGTGTTGGCACATGCAAATAATCCAGAACATCTAAAGGTGTTTCTCCATGCAGATGCATGTTGTATATAGTTAAATTAACATCTGAAATAATTGTAATTTGTATATAGTCATCTGTGGCCAACATTTCTAACATAGTAGTATCATAGTATATAACATCCATGATAACACTGCCTCCCTTAAGCATGAGCATGCACCCACTACACATTTTTAAACACACAAAGAATCAAATGATGAAGAATAGCCAAATTAAACACAAAAGTTAATGAAATGCATCATCAGATGAATGATGTGGCCAAAGATTTTATAGCTAGAGGTTACAAAGAGCAGCAAGAGTGCAACAATTACCACAGTTTAAAGGAGCTATGAATGGGAAGCTTAGTGTTATATATGAGAGATCTAGTAGTCTAAAGAATGTTTATTAAACATCCTATAGGTAAGAAAAACTTTTATTTACAGGCACATGGTAATTGTGACTCAAAAAATATGGTTTATATGGCAACATGCCAGAAATGTGAAGGCTTCTATGTAGAAAAACTAACCGCAAATTTAAAGAATGTATAGGGGCTATTTATCAGAAATACGAAGGTCCAGAGAGACAGATGCTTTAATCAAACATGTAAATGTGACTGATAATACACATTTCTTTAAGTTTGTTATTTTTAATATTATTCATGAACAAATAAGAGGTGAAGATATAAGAAACGAGACAGAAAGAGAAGAATAATTGGATCATTAGATTCAGGGCACAACAATACCCTGGTTTGAGCGAAGCATTTGCTATTAAACCTATATTGAAGGATATGAGAAACCAAGTTAGATGATGTTTCTTTAAGTTGTGATCACATGATGCTATTAATTGAGACACATGATCTATTTTGATAGTATTTATAGAAGGATTTTAAGTAATGCTGATATTTTGCCTGGTGAAGCTTTTAGCGAAAGTGTATACTTGTGATATTTTATTAAAGTTTGCAGTTATTTTACTTATACTGTCTGTGGTTTAGGAAATTCAAGTTTTACTATCTGGTTTTCCTTCCTCTGGCCTCATCTTATTTATCCACCTAAGATACTGGATCCACATTCAGACCTTCTATCTCACTCAGCAGGGATGCAACATCTGGACGTAAACAGCCTCAAGTTAACAGCTTGGCTTCTCCAGTTCCATTGATTGTTAGACAGCCCAGACTTTCTTCCCCAGTCTGACAGATCCTTTTTATCCTCTCAGGAGCTTTCCACCAGGATGATTTACAAAACTAAATGGAAAAGATTTTCAGTCTGGGCCCTTTAGGGAGAACCACCCCAGTCTTAGCAGTTCTCAATTTTTTGGCTTCAGTTTTTAACAACAGGGTGAGCTGTTGTACTATTAAAGTTCAACTAGTGGCCCTTTCAGATTTTCACTTGAGAGCGAGTTGTTTTTCCTTGGCTTACTCGAGATTATGCAAGGCCTTCCTTGAAGGTATTGTTTAGTCAGTTCCCTGGTTAAAGAGATCCTTCACCTTCTTGGGATCTGACTATTCTCTTACAGGCTGTTACCAACCTCCATTTGAGCCTTCCGCTAAGTCTGGCCTTAAGTTCTTGTTCTGGAAAACAGTTTTTCTGGTTGCTGTATCCTTGCTAGGTGAGTATTTGAACTCCAAGCCCTCTTCGTAAGACCTCCGTACTTGATCTTCTATAAAGATAGGCTGTCATTATGCATAAACCTATCCTTTCTACCTAAGGTAGCTTTCGACTCTATCTTAAATCAGGTCATCAGTTTAACTGTGTTCTTTCTGAAATTCTCAAAGGAGAATATATGCTGCATTTTCTGGATGTACATCGGCAACTGAGGTTTTATTTATACAGAACACAGAATTTAATTAAATCCAATTAATTGTATGTATCTTTCTCCAAGAACAAATCGGGTAAAGCAGTTTCTAAAGTAACTCGAGCCATTTAGTCATAGGTTCATAGGAGTTTACTAGGCTAATGGCCCTAGGGCCTTCGCAAGCCTAGCCATGTAAAAAACCCTGAGTACCCTAATTGACCATAGTTAAATGGTCATTGTTTGCAGAAACAACTGATTGTATATCCTTTGTCTAAAAATAGAGTTTTAGCTTTACCCAAGTCTCCCAAAACACATTTCAAAAGGTTTGTTGTCACCTCAGTGACCTGGTCAAGAACGTCCATAGATCATATTTATGCAGCTGCCACTTGGTCCAGTGCTCATACCTTTATTGCTCATTATAAGTTAGACATACTTTCCAGAAATAGGGCAGCATTTGGTTCCGCTGTACTCCTGAATATTCTTCCATGAGGACCACCCAAAGTTCATCTAGCTTGGGGACTCTGTCCCCATCAGTTGAGGAATGAATGAAAATGACATCAGATACAAAAGTTATGTACTCACCATAATGATGCATCTGTGTTATCCATTTTCATTCTTCCTCAACTCTCCACCCTGCAACCCCCTTCCCTCTTTCTTAGTGAGGCCTAAGGGGATGTCCCTTTGGGAGCTCACCTGTTCTCTTGCTGTGAGCTCCAGCCTTTCTGTATGTTCTTATCTTGTTTTCTTTTTATAGTAGAGTGTCATGTATATGTTACTGTTGAGGCAGCAAACTCGATCTGAGCTGCACAGGGAGAGTAGGGCATTATGGGTTAAGGGAGGAACTTGAGAGCTGAATCTGTGAGTCTAGGAAAAGCGGCCGAATGGGAACTGATTTAGGATCTGGGACCCATCAGTTGAGAAAGAAATGAAAATGGGCAACACAGATGCATTACTATGATGAGCACATAACTTTTTCCGGTGGTGTCAGTTGAACGCTAGGGTCTACCTTATGTGTGTTGAGCTGCAATTTAATTGTGCCTGCTTGTTTCTGCAGTTTATCTATTTCATTTTAAAGTTCTGATGGGAAAATAATTGCATTTTTTTTAACTTTCTTCTGCATTTATATATTTACTACTCACTGAAATACTGTTAGACGTTTTTATCTTTAAATTGCAGTTGTACTGCAGATCATTTTATTTGCATTTTCTGTGGAGACCTTTTCATGCCTGACAAGGGAATCTATTAAGTAAATGCTTATTTATGCTGTTTTAAAGATTTCTGTTTGATTTAAGGGCGTGTATTTGATATTTTGATGCTATTTGAACAAGCAAATTTTATTTGGTTCTGTGACGACTGTGTGCTGTTTTTTGTACTGTGCAAGTTGTAGAACAAGGGCTTAGTGCATTTTGCACTGTTTATGCTACATGATATGCAGTTTAGCCCTATTTGCTGTAGGGGTCATAGTTTATATTTTCTATTGTTTTTGCCCTTAGTCAGCCCTTAATAGTTTCAGGGTATTATTCTAGCTGGTGTTTTTTTCCCCTGACTGTATGGATCCTGATATGGCTTCCCCATCAAATCCAGTTGCACCTAAACAGAAAAAAAAAAAAAAAAAAATCAGCAACAAGAAAACCATGCCTCAGCCTACAGTTTGAGATTCTTCTGTTGCCTTAAGCTGACCTGCAGACCATTTACCTTTCCCCTTGTAATCCTCTGGTTGTAAGCCTGCAGTTCCAGTATCTGGTTCAGGTATGGGAGAACCAAACTCTTTAGGTGCAGCAGAAGTCTGGGGTAAGAAGTAAATCCTCTTCCTTTCAGGTAGATCCCCTGCATTCACCAGACGAGACATCTGTTCTTTCCAGTACTCCTTCATAACTTGCAAGCAGCAGTTCTAGAACCAGTTGTTGCACCAGAAAAAAGAAAAGAATTTTATTCCAGAATCTTTTTGGCACTTAAAAATGAGCTATCATGGAGACCAGTGTTGTATTTGTATTACTTAAATACCTTTCCCACAGTACCCAAATTTAAACTCCTCACCCTGCAGACAATCCTACCTTTTCTTCTGGCTTACTATTTCATGATGGCTTAGGTCTGAAAATTGATTATCATCACATTCCAATTGTTCCCAGTTTCAAGTGGAACCTAAAGTCCTGTCTCACACCCTCACAAAGAATTGTCTTCCTGGGGTGTATAATCGACTCAGGAAAAAGAAAGGCCTTTCTGGCAGAAGGCAAAGTCCTGACTTCTTCGAACATGTTCGGAAATTTCTCTCTCCAAGGAAGCTAAAAAAAAAAAAAAAAAAAAAAAAAAAAAATTGAAGGGGAACTACAAAGCACATAAACATCAGATGTTAGCAGTGGTTCAGCCCTTCAAAGTTATTCATCACTTATGATCTCCAGATTCCCTTTGACCACAGACAACACCACAGTCATGTACCTGAACAGACAAGGGAGTTCAAGGTCATACCTTCTTTGCTGGTTGGCAGTGATGGCCTGGAAGCTAGCCTTATAGCATTCTCTGATGCTTTAGGCCTCATGCATCCAGTCAGAGCAAAACATAGTGGCTGGCAGATGGACTAAGCAGATGGTGGACAGACCCTCACAAGTGAAAACTCAGAGGACAGAGGTGTTCCAGGATTTGGTCCAGATGTGGGGGACCCCTCAAATAGATCTGTTCTCCTACTTTCAAAATAGACATTTGGAAATATTCTGTTTGAGACATCCCTGTAGCCATGCTTGGAGGACAGACGGAGTCTCATTTCCTTATGCATTTCCAACCTTTCCACTGATATCCAAGGTGCTTCTTCGGAAGAAATTGCCAAAGATCATTGTGGTTGACCCCCTTTTGGCCCAGGCAATGTTCGTTCTCCCTTTTAATGGAGTTGGCCAAGGGCAAATACTTCAAACATCTTCACACTCTGGATCTGCTTTCACAGTGTCAGGGGTGACTGGTGCACCCTAACTTAGAGTAATTGCAACTGACAACCTGGATGACTCTATCTTGATACTTTTTAGGCATTTGTTCCATTAGGATGTGCAGCAAGTATTGAAGGAGGCAAGAACACTTGCAAATAGAAAATCCTACGTTTAGAAGTGGAACAGGTTTAGAACAGGTTTTCTAGATGGTGCCTAACCAATAACTGAGGAGCCAGAATGGTGTCTATCTGTTTGGTTTTAAAACTTTTCCTTGAACTACTCAGCTATGACTTATCTTATGCATCTATCAAGGTGCATATTGTGCCTATCACAGCTTGTGTGCCCATGGACCCCCCTGTTTTGTCCCATTTTATGGTCATACAGCTTATGAAAAGAGTAATGCATCTGAGACCCCTTGAAAGCAAATTCCTCCTCCTTAGGATCTCTGCTTTCTTCTTGAAAATTTGAAATTATGTCCTTGTGAACCTGTCTTTCAGGTTGAGTAAGAGTTCTTCACATGAAGAACTATTTTACTTATTCCTCTGACACCTGCAAGATGAGTCTCTGAGCTGCAAGTTCTCATGGTGGGCCAGTCTTATCAGATTTTTCACAAGGACAGGGTCCTTCTATGCAGTAATTCTTTCATGCCAAATGTTTTCTGAGTTCACCCTGAATCAAGCCATCTATCTCCCACTTTTCTTTCTGAAACCTAAAAAGAAGGGAGAGATGATTCTGCATATCTTGGATGTGCTCAGGTACTACCTCGACAGAACTAAGCTCTTTAGGAAAGCTGAAGAACTGCCTGTTTCCTCTTCTGGGGTTAAGAAGGGTCAGCCTGTAAACAGTTGCTCGTCAATTGTCATCTGTTGTTTTTTTGTTACTCCCACCATGGTAAATCTATTCTAGGCAAGGTTAAGGCACTTGCCACCAGAGACTTGTCTTGTTCAGTGGCATATTGGAAAGGAGTGGACTCGAAGAAACATTTTAGAGGCAGTGGTCTTTTGTTCATACTTCTATAAAGCACTACAAACTGGATTATTTTTTTAAGTTCCAGGTCAGGCTTTATGAGGACTATTCTCCGGGGGCTCCTGGATCCTTATCCTTCCTCAGTGGCATATGAGTAGACTCCTGAAGCTTACCCTACCAGGGAGGAGGAAGTATAAATGATGAACATAGTACAGTTGTAGAAGTTCTACTTACTTGTAACAGTGATGTTCAGATTTCACACTGACTCACCACCGAGGGGCAGCACCCACACACACACACACACACACACACACAATCCCCCTTGTTCTATATATAGTTTGGTTGTTTCCAACCTTGTGTTGTTGGTTGACTTTTTGTGTTAGTGTTTTTTGGCTGTGAATTAGTTGGCTTCATGCAGTTGCTTGAAGACCTTCTTGGATGTCCTTCAAGGATGCATCTGCAGTCATAACAAATGGGTTGTCCTGTCGTCAGGCAGCCCTTCGGTCGGCCGGATTCCAAAGTCTGGGTCCGGCTTCGGCTGATGTCGCACTTCACCCGACGTCATCTCTGCTGGTCTTCGGGTATAAAGGCATCAGCCGACGCCATTTTCCTCAGTCTTTCTTGCCGCGCGGCGCCCGAAGCAGAAGCTGTTCGCAAGTGCTGGTCGGTCAGATCCAGAGATTACTACTACCGAATACTACTTCAAAGACTTCTAAAAAGCTAAGTACCCCGTTGGGGACTCTTTCTTGCCTCAGCCGATGTCAGAAAAAGTCAATAACTGTTTAACTTGTGGGAAACAAATACCTCATAAAGATTTCCACTCTTACTGCCTGCCTTGCTTAGGCCCAGACCACGACGTAGCAGCCTGTTCGCCTGTGCTTCCTTCAACCGGCGACGCTTAGGCGCCGGTCGGAGTTTGCTGAACAGTTTTCCGGCTCAGATTTTGCGTACATTATGCCGTCGGATCCTCCGACTACCCAAATTGTTAAACGCAAAGAAAAAGACCGACACTCGCGGTCCGCGGTTTCGGCCGAAACCACGGTTAAGCAAGCCGCGAGTGTCTTGGTTTCGGCCGAAACCAAGAAAACCGGTCAATCTTCAGCCGAATCCATGACTACTACTGAGGCTCCTGCTACCTTAGTTGAATCGGCCTCAGAAGTTTTGCCTACTACTGTGGTTCCTAGTGATTTATCAGACACCATTCCTTTGGATGTCTCTACCCCAGCACGTGGTGCTGCTAGGCCTCCTGCAGCCATGTCTATTAAGGCCTTTGCCAGGGCTAAAGCAGCCAAAACTGTTAAATCAGTGCCTGTTAAGCCCCCCTCACACAGGCCCACTTCTAGTTCACAAATGCTTACTCTGGCAGAGGATTTAATATCCTTAATTAGGTGAACCCAATCCCACCCAGACAGGGGCTCTCAGCCCCAGAAAAGAGACCTAGAGCAGAGCCCCCGAGCCAGTGTCTTCTGATGATTCTTGGATGACTCAAACATTACAGATCAGCCAGAGGCTCCTTTTCTACTTATGAAGATTCCGATGCTGAAGAATCCATTCCATCTGCCTCTCCACCAGAGGAATTTTCCTTTGGGGAAACCTTACATGCCATGAGAGAACAATTCCAATGGCAGGGACAAGATTTCTCAGATTCAAGAAAAAGGCTTAGGACATTTCTGCACTTACCACAACATAGGCCCTTAGCTATACCTCCAGTACTGCCTGTTGTGGATGATGCATTTAATGATGTTTGCACTGCTCCTGATACTTTACCTCCAGCCCCTGCCAAACCAGATAGATTTTACAGGGTGCCAGACACTCATCACCACCTATACAAGGCCCCACTTGCAGATCCTGAGACTATTTCCCAGGGGCCTAAGGCAGTAGCCTCGACCTCAGCAAAAACCCTATTCCTTCTGAAAGGGAATCCAGGTCCTTAGAGAGATGGGGAAAACAGTTTACACCTCTGCTACTCTCTCAGCTAGAGCTTTAAACTGTCAGTTTCATATGATCCAATACCAAGAGTTTATGCTTGATCAGTTAACTAAGAAGCTGTCCACTGATGACTCCTTAGATAAGAAATATGTTTTAGAAATGGTGAATAACATTCAGCAGGTTAGTAACCATTCTTTAAAATGTGGCTATGATGCACTGGAGGCTTCATTTAGATCAGCCATGACTAGCACAGTGATAAGAAGGCATGCATGGTTGAAAGAACAGGTCTTGCCGGATCATGTTAAAGCAAAGCTGTTAGATGCTCCTATGGATAAGGCCAGTCTATTTGGTACACCTGCTCAGCAAGTAATGAAGAAAATGGAAGAGAAGGCAAAATCTGTACAAACAGTTAAGGATTTCTTACAGGTTCAGCCCCCAAGGTTTAGCAGGAACTGGCCTGCCAAAAATTGGTCCTTTCTAGACTCCTCAAAATCTCAAAGAGGCAGGAATAGACGCTCTAGAGGCAGAAATCAATCCAGAGGAGGTGCCTACAGAGGACGACAGTGGCAAGGCAATAACCGAGGCACAGACACAAGCACTGCAACAGGACAATCACAGTGACTTGGCTCTGACACCGCCTACCAGGGAGCAAATAACAGCACCTTTAGGCGGAAAGTTAGCCTTATTTTCGAAAAATTGGCACTATATCACAAAAGACAAGTGGATTTTGCAAACCATAGACCAAGGTTACAGGTTCCACTTCCACACCTTACCAGTAAAAAGAGGAATGCCAAACCTACCTCCAAATCAAAAAACAGAAGCTCTAAAGCAGATAGCGCAATTAACAAAGATAAGAGCTGTGGAAAGAGTACCAATAACAGAACAGGGCAAAGGATTATACTCCAGACTCTTCCTAGTACCAAGAAAAGAGAAAAGTTGGAGACCTATTATCGACCTGTCCGTCTTAAACACATACATCATTGTCCCAAAATTCAAAATGCTGACCCTACAGCAACTTCTTCCCATGCTGGGCAAGGAGTGTTGTCTGGCAACTCTAGATCTCAAGGAGGCATACCTGCACGTCCCCATACGACCAAATTGCAGAAGATACCTCAGATTTCTTGCAGGATCAGAGCATTATCAATTCTCAGCATTGCCCTTTGGCTGATCTACTGCACCCAGAGTATTCACAAAATGCCTGGCATCAGTAATCGCTCACTGCAGGCTACAGGGAATCCAAATTTATCCATACCTGGACGACTGCCTGTTACAAGCGGACAACAAAAGCAAGCTGACAACAGATTTACCAAGAGTCATTTGCTTACTACAAGCCCTGGGATACACAGTCAATTTACAAAAGTCAAGACTGATACCATCCCAAACAAGAACATTCTTGGGTGCAGAATTGGACACAGCAAAACAAATGGCATTCCTAACTGCAGAAAAACAAAAACAACTCCTCTTTACTTCTTGGCATTAACAAAGCAGAACAAACTAACAGCAAGAAAAGTACTGCAGGCCTTGGGCTTCATGGCATCATGCATTATCTTGGTCCCACATGCCAGACTGCATATGAGAAAGCTACAGTGGTACCTAAAGAATTTATGGTCTCAACACAGGCACAGCTTAGAAACCGAAATCCCACTAATCCCATGCCTGAAACAGGAGTTCCTATGGTGGGCTCAAGCATGCCAGTCAAACCCAGGCTTGCCCTTCCACAACTTTCAAGCAAGCCAAACCATCACAACGGACGCCTCAGACCTAGGCTGGGGGGCGCACATGTTGGGCAAATGCATACAAGGATTGTGGACTCCAGACCAGCTGCACCTGCACATAAACCAAAAAGAAATGCTGGCAGTAAAACTAGCAATCCAGAAATTCAGACCATTCCTCAAAGAAGGCCATTTAATGATAAGGACAGACAACACCACAGTCATGTGGTACATCAACAATCAGGGAGGCACTCATTCATACCCCCTATGCAGAATGACTCTGGACCTTTGGAATATGGCTCTGAGCTACAATATCCAGTTACAGGCAATATTTGTGCCGGGAAAAGAAAGCACCCTAGCAGACATGTTAAGCAGAACCACCTCGGATGCTCACGAATGGATGCTACACCCGGACATCTTCAAGGCCATCACAAAGAAATGGGGAATGCCACAAATAGACCTATTCGCATCCCCACTCAATCACCAGCTCAAAAAATTCTGCACAAGGACATACCACCCACTTGCATGGAAGGTGGACTCTCTATCCTTCAGTTGGAAAGGCCTGACAGCATATGCATTTCCACCTCTTCCTTTGATGCACAAGGTACTACTGAAAATCAAAGAGGAACACCCAAGGATAATCCTGATAGCTCCGAATTGGCCAAGACAACACTGGTATCCATTGCTGAGGAGCATGTCTCAGGGGAGAATGTGGTCAATACCCTGATGCCTTTGATGTTAACTCAGAACAACTACAACATCATGCACCCAAACCTAAAAACCTTGCAACTGACTGCCTGGAACATCACATAGCAGCAACTAACCCAGACCTATCCCAAAGGGTTAAAGACATTATCCTTGAAGCCCGCAGACCTTCAACAAGAAGGAACTATGCAGGAAAATGGAAAAGATTTGTCATTTGGAGTACTGAAAGAGGAAAAGATGTGTCGA
The DNA here is from genome assembly GCF_019279795.1 of Protopterus annectens. Lineage (NCBI taxonomy): Eukaryota > Metazoa > Chordata > Ceratodontiformes > Protopteridae > Protopterus > Protopterus annectens. Next base: position 206,758,463 of record NC_056732.1, on the reverse strand, counting down.
ACATAGATATTGCTAACATCCTGGAGTACTTGGCAGAGCTTCTACATACAGGCCTGTCCTATTCCTCCATCAAGATACATGCATCAGCTATTTCAGCAGAATACAGCTTGATCCACCTGTCTTTTGCATCCTCTACTCAGGCAGTTCCTCAGAGGGATCAAGAATGTAAAACCTCCTAGGAAACCACCATTACCAGCATGGGACTTGAACTTTGTGCTAGAAAAATTGACACTCCCTCCATTTGAACCAGCAGCAACAGCAGATCTTCAACACCTATCATGGAAAACTGCTTTCCTACTGGCAATTACTTCAGCAAGGAGGGTTTGAACTACAGGCCTTAATGGCAGTACAACCCTTCCTAATCTTCCATCAAGATAGGGTGTCCATGAGAACTAATCCTACATTTATGCCTAAGGTGGTATCCAGAGTGTCTTTAAACCAGGCAATCCACCTACCTACCTTCTTTCCAAATCCACAGAACAGGGGGGAAAGACTGCTGCATACCTTGGATGTACATAGACAGTTACGCTACTACCTGGACAGAACCAAAGGTGACAGAAAAACTGACCAGCTTTTAGTAGCCTATGCAACAGGAAGGGAAGGAAAAGCAATTTCCAAACAGACAATCTCCAAATGGATAGGAAATTGCATAAGATTCTGTTACTCCTACCACGGAAAACCAATTCCACAGAACACAAGACCTCATTCTACAAGGGCTACAGCCACTACCACAGCTTTCTTACGAGGAGTGGCAACCAAGGACATTATTGAGGCGGCTACTTGGACCTCCGTCCATACATTTGCCAAGCATTATAATTTACCTCTATACTCTAGATCCCGAGCAGGGTTTGCCACTGCTGTACTGCAAGGGATCCTAACTACACCATAATTCTTCTTCCTCCTCCCCTAGTTTGGCTATGGTATTCTACCCATTTGTTATGACTGCAGATGCATCCTTGAAGGACATAGTACAGTTTTGTACCTACCATAAATGTAGATGTCCGAACAGGATAGCATCTGCAGTCAGGATTACCCACCCTCCTTCCCTCTGTGGTACTCCTAGGTATTTACCCTCCTAATAGCTAGCTGGGGAGTCTCTTATGGTGTATTTGTTTGTATATATGTACATACATTGTTATTTTTTGTGTTTGCCTTCTACTTTTTTGGAAACATTGGCATTTATCCAAAATTTAGCTTACCAAGAGGGCAACTGGCATCTGGGGCAAGAAACACTGAGGAAAATGGCGTCGGCTGATGCCTTTATACCCGAAGACCAGCAGAGATGACGTCGGGTGAAGTGCGACATCAGCCGAAGCCGGACCCAACTTTGGAATCCGGCCGACCGAAGGGCTGCCTGACGACAGGACAACCCATTTGTTATGACTGCAGATGCTATCCTGTTCAGACATCTACATTTATGGTAGGTACAAAACTGTACTTTCTTCCTATTCCGCTCTAAAAGCCTGAAGAACTGACCTCCTGTGACAGTGGTTAGGCTTCTGCTGATGGGAGGGACTAGCAAGTACTTGTCACAGGGAGTCAGAGGAGGGAATTCTGAACTCTGGAAAGGTGTGTGTGTGTGCAGGCGCGAGCGCGTGTGCTGCAGATCCCATATGCCACTGAGGAAGTGTAAAATTAAAACATCTACTGTTACAGGTAAGCAGGACTTGAGCAACTGTACTTTACATGATCTCTGTCTTACATGTCCTTCAACAAAACATCATAATGTCACTCATGACAGAGCGAGGGAGAATGCGTAGCCCGTGAGTCTGCCACTTCTTTGCTGCCATTGTCACAGTTTGGGTGCTAATGCATATGGCTGCATGAAGCTTCAACTATGTTTGAGGAGTTGTGGACAATCCAGCTAGGGTCAGAAGAAGAACAAGGATGAGGCAGAGTTTTCTCACCTCTTCTGGGTTTGCAGGATTTAGCAGTCCATCCTGTGTGCCTAGTAGAGTCGAGATCCGTGGAAACATTAGCTTTCAAGGGGTATGAGGGTGTGGGAGTGGAGGGTAGTGTCAGTTGCAGAAATGGGAAAAACCTCACATCACCCTACAGCACTTCCACCATTTGGAGCTTGACAGTATAGGTTGGGTTCCAGGAAGGCATTTAAAAAAAAAAAAGAAAAAAAAGACTACCTTGATGTTAGACTATAACAGCCATGCCATCCCTCTATAAAGAGGAATGAATGGGTGATGGCAGGTTCAAAGAAAAGACCGTCTGTCAAACGGTGCTGTTATTTGTTGATTATACAATAACATCAGTAAAATTTTTTTATGCCATACGAACCTTTGTCAGGAAAGTCTTAATGGATTTTTCCTGTGGAGTAGTGGTTCACAAGAATTGTAATCTTTTGTGTGATACTTGAACTTGGATATTTGAATTCCAACAGTTTTGGAATTGGATTTCTTACATTTCAGATTTGTGATTTTTTGATGTCTTTGTTAGCAAGTTGGTGCTGTACATCAATTTACAGAATGCCTTTTAATCACAACTCCGTATTACAAACCACTAGTTGTCATCCCTCTCATATAATTCAGACTATTCCAGTTCTCAGTTTTTAAGACCATGATGTGTTTATAGTGATGAATCAGATTTCTTTGTTAAAATACCTTTGTTAGAGTCTTACATTGTAGACAGCAACACAACACGCACAATAATAGAAAACAAACCATTGCAAAAAATTTTTAATTTTGCCTGTTTTATTTTTGGGGCGTTATCATTCACTCCAGTATTAAATAAATTGCTCAGTTTCCGTCTTCCCTTAACCTCACTTTTCCTCCTCATAAACATTATATTCTTCACGTATTGTTCCACAGATTCAATTTTCTTTATGCAGTTTGCTACTTCTCTTTTCTAAAGATTCTGCCTCCACTTATTTTATCCTCTTTGCAGTAGTACTTAGTTGCAGTTTGTAGAGATTTTATTTATTTTTTTTATTTTTATTTATTTTACATTTGTTGACCAGGCTAGTCTAACTGGATACATGTCCATTTTCAGTAGAGGCCCGGGGAGATAAGCTCCACTATAATCTACATATATACGAGACAGACAAAAAGTACAAAAAAAAACAATCTAAAATACATAAACTTGAAAATATCCTTCAACAAGTTGATTTATACAGAAACTAAATTCTACTGTGGATGCATACAATGTTTGAACAGTTCTGATGAAGCTCGCAGTTTGCGAGTGAAAGTACTTAACTTATATTTTATTATTTTAATAATGCAATAAATTTATTTTTATTTTAATATCACTTTGCTCGGCTTATTCCTGAAGACCAGGTTGGCGTTTCAAGACACTTAGGGGCACAGCTTTCTTATACATTTAGTTCTGTTTGTTTTTTGAACGCTGAGTTTTTGGATTTGGTTCTCTTATCTAAACATAAAAAATCTGGGCAAACAGAATCAATTACAAATGCCAAAACAACATTTTATGTTCTTCGTGTTTCACTGTTGCAGTCATCACATTTGGGTTATCTGCTTGCAGTAGCTCTCAGTCGGCCTGATTATCAAAGGCTTGAGTCCTGCATCGGTTGCTGTCTCATCTTGCATGACGTCAGGTAGTCAGGGGTATAAAGCATGCAACCGACGCCATTACATCAGTCTTTCTTGCCATGCGGTGCCCGAAACAGAAGCAGTTCGCAAGTGCTGGTCGGCCGACTCCTGAAATTTTCATTTTCGAGTTTCAGAACCGAAGTCTTCAACTAAAGCGAAGTACCCCATTGGGGAAACTTTTTCTTGCTCTAAACTGATGTTAGTAAAATAAGCACTCAGGTCACTCCAAGGCAAGTACAAATATGACTCAGTCATTGTCCATGCTGGTGTGAATGACCTGAGACGTACCTCCCTGGACTACATGAAAAGAGACATAGAGGAGCTCTCTGAGCATGTAGCCCAGGCCGGTATGACCCTGACCTTGAGTAGCATCTTACCCTCACCAAGAATGATGCCACAGTATGAAGACAAGATTATCAATTTCAACAATTGGCTTAAGTATTGGTGTCATTCAAAGGGGATCCAATGCCTGTCAGCCTGGGATGACATGCTCGACAAGCCACGATGCTTTGCTAGGAACGGCTTGCACCTGTCACCCCTGGGCTTTCGGATATTGGCAAAGGCTCTTGCTACCCCCATAGTGCCTTTTTTAGGCAAGGCTCAAAGACAAACCCACCTCCATAGGTATCACAAGGGATAAGAAACTAAGAGTAATGCTACTCGACGCCAGAAGTCTAAACCTCAAGATGCACGCACTCAAAACTCTCCTTAGCATGGAGAACATTGATATCTGTGCAGTAACAGAAACCTGGTTCAAGGCTCTCGAGCACCCCAGCACTACCAGGTTATACCTCATACCATGCTTTTCGGCCCCAAAACTTGGACCAAACCACAAAAGGAGGGGGAGTATCAATATTCGTCAAAGATACCCACACCTCCAGGTTGGTGGCACAGCATGAAGCATCACAGACTATCCATGTGCAACTAACAGTGGGTAAAACTGCCTTCCAGTTTATAGCCTGCTACAGACCACCCTCCCAAACCCAGGAACCCCACTCGGCCTTCCTGAGAACACTGGAAAATATGAAGGTCTCTCCAAACACAATTATATTGGGTGACTTCAACTACCCAACCATAGACTGGGAGCATTACTCTAGCTCCAACACCCTAGCCCAAAGGTTCCTAGAATTTATAAACTCAAATGCTATGGAACAACTTGTTACCACTCCCACAAGAGGGGAAAACATACTGGACCTGATCATCACCAACATGGGGACTCTATGCTCCAGACCAGAAGTGTATCCCTCACTGGTAAGATCAGACCATAAACTAATCTCACTGGATATTCACATCCCGACCCCACCCCATGCAGAGAAAACCACAGTGAAAAACTTCTCTAAAGCAAATTTCACACTCCTCAAAACCAAGGTGGAATCCTTCAAAGCCCCCGGGGCTGTGGATAATACGGCCCAGACCGCAAAATCCTTTATAAATGCATTCTATGAACACCTTCAGGAATGCATGGATCATGCAATCCCAAATAAAACCAAGACCCAATCCTCCAAAGGTAGATGTCCTGTCTGGTGGACCCCAGCCATAAACAAACTATACAATAGAAGGAGAAAGCTACTACATGATAGAGCAAAATCCCAAAAAGGGAAGGCATCTCTGATCAGTATTTGCAAAAAACTACGGGCACTCATAAAATCGTCTAAGGCCAGCTTCGAGAGAAAAATTGCACAGGACACTAAGGATAATCACAAGGCTTTCTTTAGTTATGTTAGGAACCTGGGTGAGAATTCCCAGATATGCTCAGAATTAGTCCAAAATGACAAAAAATACACCGAGCCCACAGACATTGCCAACATCCTAGCTGACAGGTTCAGCGCAAACTTCTCCCCCCCCCTCCCCACCAAAAGGGCTAATATCTATCCCAGCAGAGTGCTGCCCCCCTGACATCTCAGATGCTCAGGTAAGAGCTGCCCTCTCCAAAGCAAGAAACACAGTATCAATGGGACCAGATGGTGTCCCGGGCTGTGTCCTACATGAACTCCAAGAAGAGCTAAACCCAAACCTAAAACTACTGTTCAGTCTCAGCCTTACCACAGGATATGTACCCAAAGAGTGGCGTACAGCAACAGTGCTCCCTCTCCACAAAGGTGGTGCCTCAACGGATCCTGGAAACTATCGCCCCATAAGTCTCACTAGCTTGGTCTGCAAAGCTATGGAAAGGATCATCATGGACCTTATAAATAAAGATATTGGGGACCTGCAGACACTGGATCCTACCCAGTTCGGCTTTAAGGGCTGATCCTGCCTCTTGAACCTGGTCGATTTCTTTGAAACAGTCACCAAGGACATTGACAAGGGGAAGGTGGTCCACACAGCCTACCTGGACCTCGCAAAAGCCTTTGATACAATACCCCACTCGGGCATTATAGATAAGCTCACCAGCTTAAATATAAACCCCTATGTCACTAGATGGGTTGCAAACTGGCTCAAGGACAGAACCCACATGGTTAGAATAGCTGGAGCCATGTCAGACTCCAAACCAGTTACAAGTGGCATCCCACAAGGTTCAGTCCTGGGACCTCTCTTGTTCGGTATATATTTCTTGGAGGTACAGGCGAACATGGAAGGACTGTGGCTGACCAAGTTCGCAGATGACTGCAAACTGGGCGCCATAATAGACTCTCCAGCCGACACAAGCATCCTCCAAAAGGGCCTCATAGAACCAGACAACTGGTGCCAGAGCCATGGCCTCAAGCTAAACGCCAAAAAGTGTATAGTCATCCCCTTTGGCAAAAACAAAGTGCCCACAAATTACCACATAGGTGGTAATCCATTAAGTACAGAAGAAGTAATTAGGGACCTGGGGACCCAAGTTGATAGCAATCTCTCATTTGACAACCACGTGGCCAAAGTGGTTAGAAAAACATTTTATATAGCCCACCTAATCATGAAGGGATTCACATCTAGATCAGGGGAGGTCATCGTGCCTCTTTACTCATCCCTCATCAGGCCCATAATTGAGTACAATGCCCTTTTTGGGATGTACCTTACCAGACACCTGCAGCAACTGGAAAGACCCCAAAAGTACCTCACCAAGAGGATCAAGGGGCTCAAACAGATGCCGTATGCTGCCCAGTTAAAGAAACTCCAGCTCTACTCAGTGGCATACCGCCTGCTCAGAGGCGATCTATGCCTGACATATAAAGCCATGTCCAACCCGGAATTAATGGACATGCTGCACCTCAGAAAGTCCAAATCCCATCGAGCAACGCGCTCGAGGGACTTGAACCTCAGCACTGAAATAAATAGGACATGCTGGAGGGACAGATTCATAACCCAGTGGCTCCCTTCACTCTGGAATAAAATCCCAGTCCAGGTTAGGCAGAGTCCCTCATTGACTCTCTTCAAGAGGAATCTTGATGAGTGGATGGGAGATTGTAGGTTTACCCCGGGTATCACTTCTGTGTCACTGTTAGACAGAGGCACAGTATACTAACCTTGAAAAAGGGCATAGCAAAATTAATTTAATATGGGTGGCAAAAGCCATACACACTCTGGCTAGGCTTATAAATGCCCTAGGGCAGATAGCCTAGTATGAACCTATGAACCTAGGAATAATTGTATTTCTTGTGGAAAGCAAATACATCATAAAGATTTTCATTCGTACTGTATTCCTTGCCTAGGCCCTGATCACGATGTACCTCGCTGTCTGTTTTGTGCCTTATTTAAACAACAAAGTATTTGTTGTCTGTATATTTACGCTTCTAAATATTTTGGTACTCTGTTCAATTGCCCAGATATGGCTTCTGTAAGCCACCCGACTACCAACATTCTGAAAAAACGCAAAGATAAAGATAGAGACAGGCCACCTAGGTCCAAAGCTGCCGACGAAGCTTCTCCTAAGCTAGTTGCCAGTTCGCCGGTACTCAGTGAGACGCTTTTGCAGCCCCTGATACCCGCTACTTCAGATTCGCAGGCCTCTACTGAGACCCATTTGGAGTCAGGTGTGCCGTGAGATGCTTTAACTGTGGAACCTGCAGATGTCTCTACCTAGGATGGGTCCGGAACCGCTGTGCAGGCACCGGCTTCTAAGGGTGTATTCAGGCCTACTGACTTGCATATTAAACCAATGCCATCTTCTTCTTCAAGGCCTAAAACTCGATCCATGCCTAGGAAACCGACGCCCAGACTGCATGGTCAGACGTCTATGCCTAAAAAACAAATGATAAGATTGGATGAAGACCTTATTACTTTAATCAGGGGAAGCCAGCCTTCCCCCTCTGAGACCTAGGTCTGAATTTGCTTATGATTCTTCTGATCAAGATTCTGAAGTTTGTTTCCTCTGATGACCAGGATTTATCCTTATCTACCTATGAGGATTCTGATACAGAGGACTCTATTCTGTCTCCTTCCCCTTCAGAGGATTTCTCCTTTGGTGAAACCTTGCGTACTCTTAGGGAGCATTTTCGCTGGGAAAGCCAGGATTACTCTGATTCTAAAAAGAGGCTTAGGGATTTCTTACTCCTGCCCCAACACAGGCCTTTAGCTATCTCCCCTGTACTGGGCATTGTTGATGATGCCTTTTTGGAATCTAGTTTGGCCCCTGACTCCTTATCTCCTGCTCCCAGAAAACCAGATGGATATTACAGGGTTCCTGACTCTCACAAGTTCCTCTTTAAAAATCCTACTGCGGATCCTGAGACCATTTCACAGGGACCAAAGGGCATTAAGGCTATTACTGCCAAAAATCCTACCCCCTCTGATAGAGATTCCAGGGCACTGGATAGATGAGGTAAGAAAGGTATACACTTCTGCAACCTTGGCCATTTGGGCCTTGAACTGCCAGTTTCATATGTTAAAGTATCAGCAGCATATTATTGGATTGCTTAAACAGAAAATTATGTTGATTCCTGACTGTGCTGAAAATAAGGATTTACAGGATTTAATGCATTCTGCTGAACAAGTTGGAAAACATACTTTGCAATGTGGTTTTGATTCACTAGAGGCATCTTGCAGGGCTGCTGTCATTGGGTCTGTACTTAGAAGGCATGCTTGGCTTAAGGAGCAATCTTTGCCAGGTCATGTTAAAGCTAAATTGCTGGATGCTCCCTTAAACCAGGTCCGCCTGTTTGGCAACAAAGCAGAAGAAATACTTAAAAAGATGGAGGAAAAAGCTAAATCTATGCAAGCTGTTAAAGATTTCCTGCAAGTACAGCCTCCAAGATTTAGTAGGCATTGGCCCTCTAAGAATTGGTCCTTTACTGCCTCTTCTAGGCCTTCTCAGTCCAAACCCAGAACCAGCAGAACACCCAGACTTCAGTCCCAGGGTACGCACAGGACTAAGCAGTGGGGGGGCTCCCTCTTCCAAAGCAGGGAGTAGTAAGACTCCCCCCTTATGGTAAACTGTCTCAGTGACTTAACTTTAAAACTTCCAAGCCCTTTTCAACTGACTGCTACTTTAGAGGGAAAGATTGCTCTGCAGGCAAAAACTGGGAACTCATTACCCAGGACAAATGTGTTTTAAATATAGTTTCCCAAGGATACAGATTCTACTTCCACACTTTACCAACCCCACATGGTTGGCCAGATCTACCCCCAAATCAGTGGGCAGAGGCTCAAAAGCAAGTTCTCTCTTTCAAGTATAAGGCTATTCAAACTGTCCCAGAAGAGGAAAGTGGACAAGGTTTTTACTCATGACTTTTCCTGGTGCCCAGAAAAGGCAACTCCTGGTGTCCTATCCTGAATCTCTCTACACTAAACACTTTTTTGGTGATCCCAAAACTCAAGATGCTAACTCTTCACCATTTGCTTCCTATGCTAGGCAAGGATGCCTGGTTGGCAACACTGGATTTAAAGGAAGCCTACCTGCACATCCCAATCTGAGAATCTTGCAGAAGATACCTACGCTTCAAAGCAGGTTACATGCACTATCAGTTCTCTGCACTGACCTTTGGCTTATCTGCTGCACCCAGGGTATTCACAAAGTGCCTAGCTCCACTCATTGCATTTTGCAGGCAAAGAAATATTCATATATACCCATACCTGGACGATTGTCTAATTCAGGCAGAAAGCCAGGACATACTTTTGAATCATCTGGCATTTGTACAAAAGGTGCTAACTTCTCTGGGGTACACCATAAACGAAAATAAATAACATCTTGTACCCTGCCAACAAGTTGTATTCCTGGGAGCAAGCTTGAACACCACTTCCCAGATGGCTTTCCTCACGCCAGAGAAACAAGTTCATTTGACAGCTTACTTCAAACTAATGGCCACAAAGACCCTGCTATCTGCAAGACAAATACTGCAAGCCTTTGTGTTCATGGCCTCCTGCATTCTCCTAATTCCATATGCAAGACTGCATATGAGGAAATTACAATGGTGTCTAAAAAGCCTATGGTGTCAACATTTTCCGGATCTAGAAGCTATGATTCCTATCATACATTGCCTACAGTTAGAGTTCCTTTTGTGGGCAGAGGCTTGCCACCAAAACAAGGGACTGCCATTCACTCTACCCCCTGCTGCCCAAACCCTAACAGATGCACAGCCTTGAGCTACTAAGTGCATTTACAGGCTCAATTACTGCCAGGAAAGCTAAATACACTGGCAGACGAACTAAGCAGAAATCTCATGGACCCCACATGAGTGGAAACTGGAAGCAAAGACCTTCAACATGTTGATAAACAAATGGGGAAGCCCAGAGATAGACCTGTTTGCCTCCCCACAGAACTGCCAATTGGACAAATTCTGCACAAGGACTCCCCACAAACAAGCTTGGAAAGTGGATGCCCTGTCCTTCACCTGGAAAAATCTATCAGTTTATGCCTTTCCTCCTCTGCCTCTCCTCTCCAAGGTACTACTAAAGATCAAATAGGACAAACCAAGGATGATTCTGATTGCACCAGACTGGCCACGCCAACACTGGGTACCCCCTCTTGTGCAGTGTGTCACTGCTGGCACCATGGCACCTGCCTCAGACCCCTACCCTGCTGTCCCAGCAGGAGGGCCAGATTCTGCACTCTCAGCTTCAAACCCTGAACCTGGCAGCCTGGCTAAATGCATGATCTCTCCATTACCATCCCTGAGTAAACAAGTGATGGATGTTATTCTGGAGGCAAGGAGGCCTAGTACTAGAAAATCTTATGCTGAAAAATGGAAAAGATTCTGTTCCTGGAACTAAACTCGGGATGGGCACAGACGCACCTAATTTACCTCAGATTCTTCAATACTTAACTGAGATGCTTCACAAGGGCCTTTCCTTTTCCTCCATCAAAATTCATGCCTCAGACATTTTAGCTCATTATAACACAGAACCTCCCCTCTTCTCTCATTCACTGCTCAAGTAGTTCCTCAGGGGGGCCAAGAACTTAAGACCACCCAGGAGAGCCCTAACTCCAGCCTGGGACCTTAACTTTGTATTGGAAAAACTAAATTCTACCTCCTTTTGAGCCAGCTGCAAGTGCAGTGTTGAAATTCCTTTCTTGGAAAACAGCCTTCCTTTTAGCCATCACTTCAGCAAGAAGGGTATCTGAATTACAGGCCCTTATGGCAGTGGAGCCTTTCATCATCTTTCATGCGGACAGGGTGTTCCTCAGGACCAATCCCTCCTTCATGCCCAAGGTGGTATCCAGTGTGGCTTTTAATCAGTCCATTCATTTGACAACCTTCTTATCTAATCCACAGAACAAAGGGGAACATATACTGCACTCCTTAGATGTGCACAGACAGCTTAGATTTTACTTGGACAGGACTAAACCTCTCAGGAAATCTGAACAGCTGCTGGTGGGATTTGCTGCAGGAGCAGAGGGGAAGGTTATTTCAAAGCAAACCATCTCTAAATGGATAGGCCATTGCATTCATTTCTGCTATAAGCACCATGGAAAACGTATCCCACAGGGGATAAGACCCCATTCAACCAGGGCTGCATCTACCTCTACAGCCTTTCTCAGAGGTGTCCCTACCAGGGACATCCTAGAAGCTACCACCTGGAGTTCTGTGCATACTTTCACCAAGCATTGCCATTTGCCAATTTTCTCTAAATCCAGAGCTGGCTTTGCCACTGCAGTCTTGCAGGGCCTTATAGCTGGTCCTAATACTATCTGCTTTCCTCCTCCCATCCTTAGCTGTGGGAATCTACCCAAATGTGATGACTGCAACAGTGAAACACGAAGAACATAGTACAGTTGTGTACACTTACCATAAATGTAGATGTTCGAGTGTATTCACTGTTGCAATCCTGGTTAACCTCTCTCCAGCCCCCGGACACTTCTTTTGGCTATACCTCTTTTCCTTTTTACTATGCTTAAAGCTTTTTGTTTTATTTGCTTTTTAGTTGGAGGTGTAACCTTGTATATATATATTTAATTGCTTCCCATTACGGAGGCACCTGACATCTGGGGCAAGAAAAACTGATGTAATGGCGTCGGCTGTATGCTTTATACCCCTGACTACCTGACGTCATGGAAGATGAGACAGCAACTGACGCAGGACCCAAGACTTTAGATAAGCAGGCCGACTGAGGGCTACTGCAAGCAGATAACCCAAATGTGATGACTGCAACAATGAATACACTCAAACATCTACATTTATGGCAAGTATATACAACTGTACTTTTCTTCAATTTATAATTCACAAAGTTGTGAAATTCACCATCTAATTACATCTAGATGATATGACCATCTGCAGATGTCATGCATTTTATTGGTTGTGCAGACCTGTCCATGGAAACAGTGCAGAGCTTTGTTTCACCATCCTCAGGCCCATCAGGAGTTCGGTTTTCCTTTCTTGGAATTGATAGTGTATTGAGGAGAGGACATATGACATTCATTTTTAGACACCATTTACTTGGTTGTCAAGAATTTAAATGTATTTTGAATTTAGTAGTTTTCAAGACTGGACTTGGAGATATTTTGCATATAAACACCATGTATTTTATCAGTTCATTTGGTTGTTTATGAATCTCTGTAAATGTATTTTCTGGCATAGGTAGAGATATTTATGCAAGCATTGAATATTTGTAAATGTTTAACTTTTATTTGTTACAACATTAGTTATAATGCCTATGTAAAATAATATTTTTTTATTTCCTTACATGAGTCTATCGTTCAGAATTCTTCAGTTTAGGAACTATATTCACCAAGCATCTTCCCTGATGGTGTTGCTCACCAGCTCTCTCCCCAACCTTTCAACTATCTGGTACCCCTGAGTACAGTGCGGAAACATTGCTCCATATGTGAAAGCTGATGCCAACTCTCAAACCAAGTGTTATTCCTCCTGCAGAGATAGTATATTAACTCTCTCTCCCAACCACTCAACTATCTGATACCCCTGAGTACGGTGCAGAAACATCACTCCATATGTGAAAGATGATCCCAACTCTCAAACCAAGTATTATTCCTTCTGGAAAGATAGTATACTAAGTATGCAGATAACTTCCTTGAAATTTAATTGACACAACTCTTCTAAGCTAACCTGTATTGTAAAACACTGCTTGTATTATTGGGAAAAATCCCTGTGGTTAACACGTTGTCACGGACGCCAAGTACCACTTCTCACCCTGCCTTCCCTCTTACTTTACCCACTTCTGACTCACTTTTTAATTGTTTTTATACTCATAAAAGGCCATTGACTAAAGGGGTTATTTGCTTACTCTTGCCTCATCTCCTAAGCTCCCAAGTCAAGTAGACTTAACCCTTTTACTAGAACTGTGCATACTTTTCACTCACCATTTTGGCTTAAACTTCTCCTGAAATCTGTAGCACCTAATTGATTGTCTTCTGCGCATTCCTCCATTAGAGGTGTAGCCCTGCTCCGTTTGCCCTTGCTGCGCTCAGGTTCACTTCGCTCCCCTCCCACCCCCATATCATTTACTTTATACCTAACCATTGTATGCCTCCCACCGTGTAGCCCCACCTCTTCCTATCTTTCCAAGTATAACCCTAAAACCTTCTCCTCTACTTCCTTATAAAAACCCAACTACACTCCAAAGGCTCCCCCAACTCCTCCTCCTAGACATGTTATAGATTTCTCCACTTTCTCAACTCCTCAGTTAAACAACCCTACTACAATATACTCATCCACCTACTACTCCAGCCTATAATACTTTTCCACTTAACCATGAATATCTCAACTCTCTCAATTCTAATCCTGCCTCCACTATTTCTCCTTTTCACCCTTGCATTATATACCACACATCTATCCCCATTTCTAAAAGATCCCCACACAAACAGTTTCCCTTCTCCTCAGCTGTCTATGGCAATCTCTGCATCTATCTTTCCAGTAAATAACCAGTTTCCTAGAATCAAAATTCCTCCCTCCCATTCCTCATCAACCAAAAGCAAAACAAAATACCTTACTCATTATTTACTAAAAATTCAACCCTACTACCATTGTAAATTCCTGCTTCTATCAGGAGACATACATCCTAACCCAGGACCAACTCCCACTACCAGACTCCATACCCCCCATAACTATGCCAATCAGGCATTCCAAACTAACATTTGTCTTTTTACTCCATCAGTACCAGAAGCATTCTTAACAAAGTAAACCAACTTCATGCATGGATAGCTAACCACAACCCAGATGTCATCTCCCTAACAGAAACTTGGCTAAAATCCCAAAACCTAGACAGATACCCCCCCCCCCGGATATAATATACTTTACTTGGATCACCAAATAAAAAAGGAGGTGGAGTTGCTGTTGTCTACTCAAACAACCTCATACTTACAAGTACCATACAATCTATCCCACTATTTTCACCAGCTGAATTACTAACCGCTAACCTCAAGCTCAACAACTACACCACTACTACAGTGGCTGCCATCTACATTCCACCAGGGGATAGCATTCCTTTGCTGGAAACCATTCTCTCCTACTTTTCCTTCCACATTCCCAATGAAACCATCCTTCTTGGGGATGTAACCATTAACTGGTTAACACTTAGTAACTCTAACTCTCCGCATCTTATCAACTTATATGGTTTTCTCCCAACTAATCACTCAGTCAACCCACACCAATAACTCACACACAACTAGCTCCCTTTTAGACTGGATTGTAGTCTCCTCCTCTTCTTCTTCTTTCGGCTTTTCCCGGTTAGGGGTCGCCACAGTGGATCACCTGTTTCCATTTCTTCCTGTCCTCTGCATCTTGCTCTGTCACACACCTACATGTCCTCTCTAACCACATCCATACACCTTATCTTAGGCCTTCCTGTTTTCCTCTTACCTGGCAGCTTCATCCTTAGCATCCTTTTCCCAATATACCCAGCATCCCTCATCAGCAGATGTCCAAACCAACGCAATTTCTCACCTCTAGCTTTATCTCCAAACTGTCCAACCTGTGCTGACCCTCTAATGTACTTATTCCTAATCCTCTACCCTCATCACACCCAGTGCAAATCTTAACATCTTTAACTCTGCCACATCCAGCTCTGACTCCTGCCTTTTTTTCAGTGCCACTGTCTCCAACCCATATAACATAGCTGGTCTCACTACCCTTTTGTAGACCTTCCCTTTCACTCTTACTGGTACTAGTCTGTCACAAATCACTCCTGACACTCTTCTCCACCCACTCCACCCTGCCTGTACTGTCGTCTTCACCTCTCTTTCACACTCGCCATTACTCTGAACTGTTGATCCCAAGTATTTAAACTCATCCACCTTTGCCAACTCCACTCCCTGCATCCTCACCATTCCGCTACCCTCCCTTTCATTCACACACATATATTCCGTCTTAGTCCAGCTGACCTTCATTCCTCTCCTCTCTAGAGCATATCTCCACCTCGGCAGGGTCTCTTCATCCTGTTCCCTACTCTCACTACATATCACAATGTCATCTGCAAACATCATATTCCACGGGGACTCCTGGATTCTAGTCTCTAATCCCTCTAAATACCACAACCCAGAAACCCTACCAAACACACTGAGTAATCACTCCCCAATAAAAGTGCTCAGATATACTCCCCATTACTCCAACCCACACAGATTTATTACCTGCCACAAACTATAAAACTTCAACCCCGAAACTTTTAATACTCTCCTCTCTAGAGTTAACTGGAAAATCCTCTCCCAACTTCCACTAGATGAAGCAGTCCAAACTTTTAATTCAACCTTACTTAGCATCCTAAACTCACTTGCTCCCCTCCATAAAGTATGCATAAAATCTAACATATCTCCATGGCTATCAAAAACTGTCCACACTCTTTTGAAACCTAGGGACAGGTCCTGGACAAAATGGACACAAACTAAGCTCCCTGCAGACCTACAAAGATATAAAGAACTCCGGAATCAGACAAAAAAAAAAACTCATTAATAAAGGCAAGAAAGACTTCTATTACAATCCTCCACCAGCTTTAAAAGCAGATCCAAAAAAATGCTACACCCTGGTAATCCAATCTCCCCTAATACCCGTCCAGACAAAACACCTGATGAAACAGCCAGCAGCACATTCAATACCTAGTTTATCGAATCTATATCTAAACTAATCAACCTTAATCATAACCCCTCTAAAACGACCCCCCAAATCTCGTCTAAATCTGCTCTGAACTACTAACTCTGCTCCCACTTTTTCCCTTAAACCTGTTTCTACCTGCTGTATCAAAACACTACTCTCCAAGCTAAAACCATGCTCAGTATCAGCTGATCAAATCCCCTCATATTTCCTTCAGATAGCAGCTGACTCTCTTGCACTCTCAGTCTCTATCCCAATCAATCGCTCCATCTCAGCATCTAAAGTTCCCTCTATCTGGAAACAGTTTTGCACGCTACCTATATGTAACGCCACAGACATAACCAATTTTAGACTAGTCGCTATCCTCTCCCCTCTCTCTAAAGTTCTGGAAAAATGTGTACACAAACAAGCCATGCAATATCTTACACAGGAAAATCTCCTCACACCCACTCAGCATGATTTCCAACCTAAACATAGCACTACTACAACCCTACTATCCTTCCTTACACTACTTTTCTAGCCAGAGACAACCATAAACTTATATCTTGCCTATTCTTAGACCTGTCAAAGGCTTTTGGCACAGTCTGCCACTCTCTTCTGTTGGATAAACTGTATAACCTTAATTTCTCCCCTGATATGATTGCATGGTTCTCCAGCTACCTTACTGACAGGTTGCAGTCAGTGAGATGCCACTCTGCACTATCCCCTCCTCTCCCAGTTAAAATGGGGGTTCCCCAAGGATCTTTTCTAGCGCCACTACTTTTCAATATCTTTACAAATCTACTCCATACCTCTTACCTTCAGTCTACCCTAGTTCAATATGCTGATGACTCTGCAGTCATCACCATTGCCAACTCTCCCTTTGAGCTTTTATCAGCTACCCAGCAATCCGTTAACTCAGTTGAAACATGGCTCTCCAGTAATCAGCTCATCCTCAACCCTAAAAAAAACTAAACTGTTACTCTTTCTTCCTAAAAAATGGAAACCCCATCAAATCCTCCTTCTCCATATTGTCACTTAATAACACTCCCATTGAAGTGGAATCCTGCACAAAACTCCTTGGTGTCACCAACGATGATCAGCTTAAATTTGACCTACACGTTAATAATTGTATCAGAAAAACCCACCAGAGATTAGAGCTCCTGCACAGAAACAAGAAGTTTCTGACAACTGAAGCCAAGATAACTCTCTCTCATGCTTACCTCCTACCTACTCTAAAGTATAGCTTCCAAATACTCACAAATCTCAACTCCTCTCTACTAACAAAATTTGAGTCTTCTTACAACAAAGTAGCTAGATTTGCTGCCAAACAACCATACAAATCCCATTACTGTCTCTCTCTAAAACACCTAAACTGGCTAGAACTACCCCACCAGCTTCTCCTCTTTCAGCTCTAGATAATCCACTCTATCTATACCAGCCCTCCTATTGTCCAGTTTTATCTTCCCTTATATCCCACTATTCTCCAACCCGATCCCTTCGGAGCTCTACCCAAGACCTACTACAAATCTACAAACCCAAGACCAAATCCGGTCGCAGCATATATAGCTGCCATACTTCTGTGGCTTGGAATAAACTCCCTCTTGAAATTAGAACCCTCACACATCCTAAACAATTTAAGACTGCCACCAAAGAGTTTCTAAAATGTCATTGGACTTGCCACTGTATTCACCCTCCCTAAATTATTTCCCCCATCTAATTGACAACACATCCCCTGCTCTTTGCTTCGCCTCACTAATCCTTATAACTGAAACTTCTCTCTCCTCTCTACTTCCCCTCACTAATCCTTATAACTGAACTTCTCCACCTGATCTGCCAACACCTTTGTGGTTCCTTGATATTACACATACTAAGAAAAACTATTAAATGTTTCTGTAATAATACACATACTGTCTAACTAAACTTTTAAAAATATGTTATCTAATGTCCTGCATAAAGTCCTAAGCCTGTACATCTTATTCTTCTTAGAACCACTTTCCTGAAATTTTTTTGTAGATGCTTTAATATGAAACTGTCTTACACTAAGTAATGTCCTAAAAACTTACTTCTTATTCTCACTGAATACATTTCTGAAAATATTTTGGTATCCTATTGTATGAAGTATGTAATGTATTATCTTATTGTTATAAATTTTTAAAATGTATAACTGTCTAATGTATGTAGCTTTTCTCCCAGGGCATACGCTGAAAAAGGGCTCTTCAGCTCAGTTGGACATACCCGGTCAACAAATGTAAAATAAATAAATAAAAATATATTTTGCTGAATTTTTTTTTTTTTTTTATTTATTTATTTCCATCATTCTATGGAGAGAGTCCTTTCTATCATATAACTAGTGACATGATTTGTTCTTATTTGAATGGCTAATACTACAAGCAAGTTATTACAGTGACTAGAGTTTTTTTGTGATCCACTAATAAAAACAGAGCTGTTGATTCAGTTTGTTGTGATTTTGTTTTTCTTTGCAATTTGTTCATACAGTAAACTCTCAGTTAACCAGAATTCAACAACCAGCACTCAAGCAACCGGCAAAAAAAAAAAAAAAAATCGAAGAAATACAGTACAATTTTCACGTGTTGCACTTTGTTTTTCCCCTGCAGAAACATACCTTAAGTTTTCAGAGTCTGAGTTTTAAAAAAGGAAGGTAGGAATAAATTCCCTCACCCCAACCTGAGAACAAGTCAAACCAAACAAATAGTAGAGAGTACATTAGAAAGTGGGCTTACTGTACTTCAGTAACCTGATTGGAGAGCAA